>NW_025223180.1:2555627-2855165 GCF_014066325.1 Apis laboriosa
TTTTTTTTTTTTCTTTTCTCGTTTTCTCCCGCGGAGAGCCGACCGGCATCCCCGTGACTTCGCTGAAAGGTGACGCGCCACGGAAACCAGTCCCAGGACCAACGAACCGTTCCCTTTTATCTAACCACCGTTTCCGCTAACGAGACGCGTTAGTTAATACGAACGATAGCGCGGTACACGCGTACTCAATTCGATCGATTCTTCGATAACGAGTGCTCCTTCTACTTTTAGCTATGTTTTGAAATTGGATGGTAGATTCATTGTTTTATTGAGAGAAGAAAATGATTTATATATTCAAGATATTAAATTGTTTAACTTTTAGCATTTTGCAACCGTTGCCTTTTATACACGATAGTGTGATACATTCGATAACGAGTGTTGCTTCTCTCTATCTACTTTTAATTATGTTTTGAAATTGGATGGTAGGTTTTATTGAGAGAAGAAAATGATTTATATATTTAAGATATTAAATAGAATTAAAATTGTTTAACTTTTAACATTTTGCAACCGTTGCCTTTTATATACGATAGTATGATACATTCGATAAATTCTTCGATAACGAGTGCTGTTTTTTTTTGCTTCTCATTTTTAGGTATGTTTTGAAATTGGATGGTAGGTTTATTGTTTTATTGAGAGAAAATGATTTATATATTCAAGATATTAAATTGTTTAACTTTTAGCATTTTGGAATTGTTGCCTTTTATATACGATAGTATGATATACATTCGATAAATTCTTCGATAACGAGTACTGTTTTTTTTTGCTTCTCATTTTTAGGTATGTTTTGAAATTGGATGGTAGGTTCATTGTTTTATTGAGAGAAGAAAATGATTTATATATTCAAGATATTAAATTGTTTAACTTTTAGCATTCTTCGATAACGAGTGTTGCTTCTTTCTGCTTAGTTATGTTTTGAAATTGGATGATAGGTTTATTGTTTTACTGAGAGAAAAAAATGATTTATATATTTAAGATATTGAATATGGTTAAAATTGTTTAACTTTTAGCATTTTGCAATCGTTGTCTTTTATATACGATAGTGTGATATATTCGATAACGAGTGTTGCTTCTCTCTGTCTACTTTTAGCTATGTCTTGAAATTGGATGGTAGGTTTATTGTTTTATTGAGAGAAGAAAATGATTTATATATTCAAGATATTAAATTGTTTAACTTTTAGCATTTTACAATCATTGCCTTTTATATACGATAGTGTGATACATTCGACAACGAGTTGCTTCTCTCTGCCTACTTTTAGTTATGTTTTGAAATTGGATGGTAGGTTTTATTGAGAGAAGAAAATGATTTATATATTTAAGATATTAAATAGAATTAAAATTGTTTAACTTTTAACATTTTGCAACCGTTGTCTTTTATATACGATAGCGTGATACATTCGATGAATTTTTCGATAATGCTGTTTCTCTTTGGTCACCTTTAGACATTTTATGATTATTATTATTTTATTGTTGTATTTCGAAAGAAAACGATTTATATATTATCGGTTTAAAATTGTTAAACATTTGGCATTTTAATCGGTCGAAATTGTTATTGAACGAAGTGCAACCTTTCATACGATGACCATTTCCCTTAACGAGACGCGTTAATTAATTCGAACGATAACGTGGTACATTCGATGAATTCTTCGATAGCGAGTGCTGCTTCTCTCTGCCCGCTTTTAGATATGTTTCAAATTGGACGGTAGATTTCGTTTTATCGGGAGAAGAAAATGATTTATATATTTAAGATATTAAATCTTAAAATTAAAATTGTTTAAAATTTTTAACATTCTTCGACCGTTTTATATGCGACAGCTGTTCTTTGCTTTTAACTATTTGAAATGAGGTTTGATGCTCGAATTATTATTTTATTGTTGGTTGGCCATCGAATGATGTAATCGTCTTTTTATTTTTACAATCGTGTATGATCGTCCGATTATCGTTTAATAAAATGCTAATTGCACGGAGAAGACATTAAATTTTCCTGAAATTTCTTTACCCAAAATGTTTTCCTTTTTAACCCAATATTCCACTTATCTCGTCCCATTAACCGTCTTAATAATTCGAAACAAGAAGAAGGAGAAATTTATTATCAACTGGCTCCTTCGGGCCCTCCTCGTATTATTCGTTCCCTCGACAAACGTATTTACAGAATCGTATAACCTTTAATTTCGAAAAGGCGAATAACAGCGATTCCCCGACATAGCTCGCGAAAGGAATAAGAAAAGAAAAAAAAGAACGATCTTTTCGTCTGTTTTTGACAGGTTCGGTTCGGTTAATCGGAGGAGGAAAAAAGGAGTATAACGCTTGTTACTCGACGATAATTGTGCGCGAAAAATATACGGGATAAACGTCGAGATGGAAAAGGTACGTGTGCAAAATACGTAATTAACGTATGTATACAATTTTTCGAATTTTTTTCGTGCGCGTAATTAGAAACCTGCCATTACTCTTCGTGACGTAAGAACACGCGTGTACGAGGCGAGAGAAAGATTTCTCTTCTCCTCGATTTCGTTCGTGTTTCGAAAAAAACTTATTTGTCTCGTTTCGAGGAATTTTGTTCGAATTTTCAACGAAACAAAAAAAAAAAAAAAGAAAAAAGAAAAAAAAAATTAGACGTAAAATTCGTATAACAATAAACTTCGCTTGGAATCGGACGCGTGGCTCGAGACATTAGTTAGAAGGGGGAGAACGGAACGGTGTAATCTTAGCGATCGTGGGTATCGAACGGTGTCGATCCACGATTTTTTCTCCTCGGGAAACGTGGGAAAGAAATTATTCCCTCGGTCGAGATCGCGAGAGCTGTCGTCGCAGCGTCAGAATATAACGGAACAACAGCAACACAGTTGCACGCGTTATATTAATTCCATTTGCATAAGAAGTTATTTATCAACGAAGAACTTTAGATCCTTTAATTTATATTCGAATTTCCTGTTGCGTTTAAATTTCGCCAATTTGGACGGAAGAAATAAAGGTCGCGACGGGACACGTGAACAACAAAGGATCCTTCTTTCCACGTTATCTTCTTAAACGATACATCGAACGATATTTGAAATGCTCGTTCCCCGAATCTGTGGAGCAGCGTGTTAACTGGAAATAGAGTTGGCCCCTTTCTCACGTTGGAGAATTTATCACCGTGAACTTGTACTTGTATAGCGTCGGACAAACGCATCGTTCCGTTCAACTAACTTCTAATTCTTGGGGGGGCTTAATTCCACATTAGGTTCACGGTTACGGAAAATTTCAGGCGCCCGAAATGTTTTCGACGTCCAATTATCGTAAAAGTTGTTCTATAAAATTTCGCCAGGATTATAAGGAGGCAGGCGAAATGTTCGGTGGTTAGCTTGCCGCGCAAGGCAATTTACGTTCAGAGAAACAATCTTGCCGATTTGACAGGATCGTTTCTCTAATTGTAAGCTAAAAACTGTTCGAGCCTGCGGGCTCCTCCCTGTGGAGAGCGTAAAACGAGTTCACCGGTGTAGCAACAGGACCGTATAGATGCAACTTGTGTATAGAAATTTCCCTTTTTACTATCCCCTTTCTCCGTTGTTTTCGGCTGTTTCCTTTTTTCTTTCTTACTTGGAATTTTATCATCTTCTCTATATATGATGACGAAGAAAGAAAAAATTAACAAACAGAGAAACGGGATGTTAAAAGGGATATTGAGGAATTGATAAGGAAAATGATAAGTGTAAAAATTATTATTATATTAATTTCGCCGGAAAAAGAGAGTTTTAATCGTAAAAAAAAAGAAAAATATAAAATTTCGATCGATTCAGCGGAAATAAAATTTTTAATCGAATAAGATTTTAAATTAATTCCTAAATGGGATTCGTATGTACGTTGTGAATTTCTTAAACGCGCGTTGAAATTAAAATATCCCGAGGCGTGGTTAAGAATAGATTCTTCTTACGTTGATATTTTATTAAAAAACACTAATTTCCCCTCCGACTTAAATTCCCAACCGTCGTCGAAATATAGTCGAAATTCTTCTAATTTATTCTTCTATTACATTTTCTTTCGCCTTTCTTAATAATTAAGAAAGAATCCATTCCCTATTCTACGGGGAATGCCTCGATTATTATTCCTCGTAATCGTGACGATATACGTTATATACGCAAGAAATTAACATTGGAAATATGGCTGATCACTGATTTCGTTCGAGCAACGAAATTCGTGATTCGTATGTTTCGATTTAATTCTCGTGGCTGTATACTCGTGTAAACGAGGAAAGAAACGCTCGTAAAATTTTTAACGAACAATCGCTCGTTTTCTTTACGAAACGTATCAAAGATAAAAACGTTTACTTTCGATCCGATAGTCGTCCGAGTACTCGGCGCAAGAGACACGCGATACGCGTGTACTACGTCACTGAGTTACTCGGAATAAGATAAATTCGCATGTTGCTGGCGAGTTTTTCGAGCAGGATGATTTGGAGCGACGTCAGGTGTGACCGCACCTTCAACATCGGCCGTCTCGTACTACGGCCGTAAAAGGTGCAACAATTTGCTCGTGTCGGGCAAAAAAATCGAGTTTGGCCCGCAATGGCCAACACGTAGGATGAAATCGTTGCCACCTGCGTGGACTGCAGTGTGTAAAAAAATATATCGAACGGGGATATATTTGTTTTTCTTTTTCCTTTTCTTTTCTTTTTTTTTTTTTTTTTTTATCATTTTCGGATATCTTCTTCTTCTTCTTCTTCTTCTTCTTCTGCTCTCTCGTACGTTTTTAACCTTCATCGATCATCTCAAAGGAAAATTGTTGGTTAGCTCTCGGATTTTAAAGGGGATGGGAATATGAAAACTCGATCCCATAAATTCTATATTGGTACAATTTATTATTACGCGCGTGTGACGAAGAGTAGATAAAAAGCAGATCAAGCGGATGAATAAAAATAATAAGTTTAAAATGTTGCACAACCAGTTTCCACTCGTCCACGGATCTCTTCTCTACAACCTGTGCATCATCGCGTTTTTCTTCCGTGACACGCAAATCGTAAAATCTTTAAATCTGAAATATTAAAAATAGAAAATGTGCAAAATTCGTTTGAATTTCAAATTATATGTAATCGTAATACAACATTTTGTATTGTACGCGAGACGATGATCGGTCGAAGAAAAAGAAAAAGAAAAAAAAAAAAGGAAAAGAAGAACGAATAGCTCAATCTTTTCTCTCGTTTTTTTCTTTTTTTTTTTTTTNTTTTTTTTTTTTTTTTTTTTTCAATCCTTTTTGCCCGTATGCCGCTAACGATGAAACGCAGGTGAACCGTTTCATTTCGTCGACGCGAGCCCCAATTTCGTCCCCCCGATTATTAAAGCTCGATTGTCACTCCGTTTCAATCGTGACAATACGACCGCGATACCTCTCTATAATTTTCTTGTTTCACGCGTCCTTCGTGGAATCAACGACAGAATCAACAATTACCATTAGAGACCCCAGCTTTCCATCCGGGCGTAGATTTCCCTGTTCCCAGAACCGATTCGACGACCGATTCGAGGCGAAACACGCGTTAATTTACACGATTCATTAAAACGACACGTACTCGCGTTACGAGGCTAAGCTTAAAATCTTATCCAGAAAAATTCGATGAAAAGGATAAAAGAGATTTCTAAATATTGCTCAACGTGTAGCATTTAATCATAATCGTTTCTCGATAAATGTGTATTAAATATGATCGATTAAACAATCGTTTCGCGATAATTAAATAACATTCGAAGAGTTTTCTTAAAAAAAAAAAAAGGAAAAGAATAATTTTTCTTGCTACATTTATCAATACTCGTGTCTTCGTATTAAAGATCTCGATCGAACAATTATTTCGCGATAATTAAATAACATTCGAAAACTTTTTTTTAAAAATAAAAATAAACATAAAAGAAAAAAAACAATCTTCGTTGCTACACTTACCAACGATCGTGTCCCCCATCAAAGATCTATACACGATCAATCAAACAATTGTTTCACGATAATTAAATAAAAACATTCGAAAACTTTTTTTAAAAAAAAAAGGAAAAGAACGATCCTCATTGATACACTTATCAATGCTTATGTCTCCCATCAAAGATCTATCGATCGAACAATTGTTTCGCGATAATTAAATAACATTCGAAAAGTTTTAGAAAAAAAAAGGAAAAGAACAATCTTCCTTGGTACACTTATCAATACTCGTGTCTTCGTATTAAAGATCTCGATCGAACAATTGTTTCGCGATAATTAAATAACATTCGAAAACTTTTAGAAAAAAAAAGGAAAAGAACAATCTTCCTTGGTACACTTATCAATACTCGTGTTTTCGTATTAAAGATCTCGATCGAACAATTGTTTCGCGATAATTAAATAATATTCGAAGAGTTTTCTTAAAAAAAAAGGAAAAGAACGATCCTCCTTGGTACACTTATCGACGCTCATTTCGCGATAATTAAATAATATTCAAAGACTTTTTTTAAAAAGAAAAATATAATATAGGAAAAGAACAATCTTCCTTGCTATATTTATCAACATTCGTGTCCCCCATTAAAGATCTATGCACGATCGATCGAACAATTGTTTCACGATAATTAAATAAAAACATTCGAAAACTTTTTTAAAAAAGTTCTTTTTTAAAAAAAGAAAAAAACGATCCTCCTTGATACACTTATCAACGCTCGTGTCTCCCATCAAAGATCTATCGATCGAACAATTGTTTCGCGATAATTAAATAACATTCGAAAACTTTTAAAAAAAAAAAAGGAAAAGAACGATCCTCCTTGGTACACTTATCAACGCTCGTGTCCTCGTATTAAAGATCTCGATCGAACAATTGTTTCGCGATAATTAAATAATATTCGAAGAGTTTTCTTAAAAAAAAGGAAAAAAACAATTTTTCTTGCTACACTTATCAACGCTCGTGTCCTCGTATTAAAGATCTCGATCGAACAGTCGTTTCGCGATAATTAAATAACATTCGAAAACTTTTCTTTAAAAATAAAAGAAAAAGAAGGATCTTCCTTGCTACACTCATCGACGCTCGTATGAAAGATATCTCGATCGAGCGAAAAGAAGAGAAAGAGAAGGAGAGAAAATAATTCGACCTTCGATCACCTCTCGATCCTCACTGTGGGAGTTCCAATTCGGTAGCCGAATATCCGTCCGCCCGGCTACCGGTAGAGTTCGGTAGAAAATTAAAAACGACACAGCACGTATACGCGACCCGTATATACGTACACGAACAAGATGGAATCCGAATATACAAGCGTGTCCCGGCTTCGATTTCATCCGAAGAGGTATGGGAGGGTTCGTGGCCGGCTACAACACCATCGGGATTCTGGTTTTCAGGTTTCGGTCACGCGATGCCTTTTTTCTCTGTTCCCGGTACCCGGTTATCTTCGGCCTCGGGCGATCCCCCCTCCCCCGCTCCGCTCCTCCATTTTACTCTCTTTTACCTCGGTGTCCTTCCCTTTGCGCGATCCTCCAACACCGTTTCCCCTTCGTGCCCATCGTTTTCCATCCAAGATCACCTCTCTAATATATTTCCTTATATTTTTGCCAAACGATTCGTCCTTATCTTCGCCGATCCGTTAATTCCTTTCCAACATTTTTTCCAACCATTTAAGAGTTTTATAGCTAAAGATATCAAAGTATATATATATATATATATTGTACCGTTAAGTTTCGAAGAATTCTAACGTTCGTTTGGAAAAGAAGATAAATACTTAGGAAGGTTTTTCTTGCAAGGGAGTAAAATAAGAGAGGAGGAGAGGTGAATAGTAAACGGAGGTGGAGGTTTTTCCTTCGACAAGATGAGATATACGAGGCGGTCGAGGGATTCGAAGTTTCTTGCCGCCGCGTTACGCCTCTGGAAACGTTCTTCTCAACATTGGCCATGGGCCGGAAAAATGTTTCCGAGTATTCTCCGCGTAATTTCTAGCCGAGCGACTCGCTTAGCCGCTCGTGTTATTAGGCGAGCATTTCATTTCTCGAATCTCGTCTCAGGCGAAAGGCTACTGACCCGTTCCGCGCTATTGCGATAATTAAGAATTATTGCGCGAATGTACAACTCGGAATTTTACGTACGTGGAAAACGTAGGAGGAAAAATGAAGGGCGAATAACGGAACTTGATCGATTGACTTTTTTTTAGATCATCTCGGTTCTAGCAATTTATTACCATTTATAAGGACACTAGATTCTCGAAATTGTTACTTGTTTTAACGTTGATAATTGTTAATCATTATTCACTTTTTCGCTGAATTTTGCAAATTCATCTCGATTCCAACAATTTGTTATTATTTATAAAGATATGAACTAGATTCAACGTTGCTTTAACATCGCTAATTATTAATAGCGATCATTTGCATTTATATCGTTTTAAAGAAAGAATGTATTCGCTGCAAATTAATCTCGATTCTAGCAATTCGTTACCACTTACAAGAACACGAATTTCTCGCGTGTTTTATTCGAAATTCAACGTTTCTAATCATTAATAAACGGTTAAAAAATTTCCCTTCCGATCCAAGAATTTACATTTATATTATATTTAAAAAAAAAAAAAAAAGAATGCATTCGTATCATTTTCTCTCTGAAACCTTACAAATTCATCTCGATTCCAGCAATTTGTTATTATTTATAAAGATATGAACTAGATTCAATTAATTATTAATAGCGATCATTTGCATTTATTTATATCGTTTAAAGAAGGAACGTATTCGCTGATTCTTGCAAATTCATCTCGATTCCAGCAATTTGTTATTATTTATAAAGATATGAACTAGATTCAATTAATTATTAATAGCGATCATTTGCATTTATATCGTTTAAAGAAGGAACGTATTCGCTGATTCTTGCAAATTCATCTCGATTCTAGCAATTCATTACCACTTACAAGAAGAACGCGAATTAGATTCTTGCTTTACTCGAAATTCAACGTTTCTAATTATTAAATAAACATTAAAAAAGAATTTCGATCCAAGAATTTACATTTATATTATTTAAGAAAAAAAGAATGCATTCGTATCATTTTCTCTCTGCAAAATTCATCTCGATTCTATCAACTCGTTACAAGGAACACGAATTAGATTCTCGCATGCTTTCCTCCAAATCAACATTTCTAATTATTAATAAACATTAAAAAAATAATTTTCCCTACGCCTTCCGATCCAAGAATTTACATTTATATTATTTAAAAAAAAAAAAGAAAGAAAGGAATAGCATTCGCTACGCTTTCTCACTGAATCGTGCAATTATATACGCGATAGAACGATAAGCAGGCAGGTAAGACGGGCAAAAGGGTAATTTTGAGGCGTAATTTTTGCGAGCGCCGCTAATAAGATTGGAACGAAACATGGGAAACAATCCGGATCCGCGAAACCGCTAAAAGCGAGTGAAATAAGGAGAGGGCATGGGGAGGTGTGCCTGTGAAGAGAGAGGGGAGGGGGCTCTGGGTTGCCCTAGAAACGATAATTATTCAAACCGGTATTACGTAGTAATTAATCTGGAGGCAGATTAGTGCCGGGCAACGCCACGGTGGGCGTTGACTGATCGAGTTAGCGTTGAGTTAGGGATTTCGCTGCTCGAGCTTGGCAGCCCCCGGAAGGTCGGCACCGCTCGTCCATCATCACCCCGTTTCCACCTCCGGAAACCAGTCGTACGTAGCCAGCCTCCGGAGAGAGACCGGCCCGTTACATAATTAACGCGACTTCGGTTTAATTTTGCTCCGGACAATTAGCAAGCCGAGCCATTCACCTTGGCTAAAGTCTGAAGAGACCGTCCCTCGAATCGTGTTTAGACGACGTCTAAACACCAACCTTCCTATCCTTTGCCCGCCAATAATCACGCGTGTTCTTCCTCGAAATCAACATTTCTAATTATTAATAAACATTAAAAAATAATTTCCCTACGCCTTTCGATCCAAGAATTTACATTTATATTATTTAAAAAAAAAAAAAAAAAGAAAGGAATGCATTCGCTACTTTCTCACTGGATCGTGCAATTATATACGCGAAACAAGATTCGAGATGATCTTTCCTTCGATGTTTCTCTTAACTTAATTAGGGGGACGATTTCTTCGATTTCTTCGATCGGAGAAAATTTTAATAATCGGGAATAATTGCAATGCCCAACATATTTTTTCGTTATAATTATTATTCGAGAATTTTTATTCTCGAGCGATTTGCTCCGAGTGAAGTTTTATTTTTTAACTTCTTCAACTTTTTCAACGGGTCAACGGGCGAACTCTGACGGTATACGAAGATTTGAAATGATTCGACTTACGTTTCATCGAGCCTTGCGCGATCGACATATGGTCGCTTCGGGAGCGAGCAACTGTACCTTTCGCCCATGAAATATGCGAGAAATCAGGCGAAATCCTTAACCAATCCTTCGACCGGGCCATCCCAAGAGCACCTCCCCTCTTCTCCTGAAAAAAGTGAAAAGAAGAAAATTCAGCATCATCATGTATATATATATATATATATATATACGATCCCTGAACCTTGTCAAAAAAATAGCAGCCCCAACGGTGACGATACTTTTGCCGATTTGCAACGGGCGCGGTTTCCGGCATATCATTCGCGATTTTTCGCCGTCCCTGGAGAAATCGCGGGATTTGCCGGCGGGTCTTCACCAACGTCAGCCTAAATTTCGCTAGCCTCCCCTCGCCCCACCCTTCATAACGTATAGATTATTCGCGCTCACCGATCGATCAATGATGTACGGGGATCCGATTCCTTCTCGCGCCCTTAACAATTCCCCCAGGAGCTGTTCGTACTTTCTTCTTCTCTTTTTTTCTTTTTCTTTTTTTTTTTTTTTTTTTTCGTACGGGATCAATTTCGGGCGAAATTCGTGGCGAATCGCGGTAGAGTGGGATTATTGGATATTATTGGAGTGTTTGTGATATATCAGCGATTTTATATTAGCAATTTTGCATCATTGCATTTCGCGTTTCCTCCCATTTCGTAAAAGAAAAAAATGTTGGATGTGGGTCTATAAGATGAATCTACAAGGTATATTAGATTCTCGAGATATTATTCTATAAAGCAACTCGTCTCGTAGCGAGTCGGAATATAAATTTGCATTCGGATGGTCGGCCAATATCGAACGGGAAAATACACGAAAAACTCGTTCTCGCGTATAGATAAACGCGAGATGAACGTGGAAGCGGCACGGTTACGATACGTTTAGGATATGTACGACTTGGGGCATCTTGGGAGGGGGATAAGTTTGAATAATACAACGGTTCCGCTTTATATTTAAAGCGAAACGAACGCGAGAGAAGCGAACGAACTTACTCCAATGAGGCTCTATTTGCTTTATTTAAAATTATTTTTGTTAAAAATCACGCGAAAATATTTATTTCGAATTTATCTAAAACGATTTTTTTAAACGATTCATCGAGGAATGAGCGTTCCAGCATTCGAGATCCCCTTCTCTTCCCTTCCAAAAAAAAAATTAAAACGTACGAGAAACGAGGAAAGTTTCTCGTAAAAAGAAAAGGAAAGGGGAAAAAGTTTGGAATGCGGTTCGATCGGAGGACGAAGAAAAGGATAGGTTCGATGCGGCGATCATTTCTCAAACTCCTATAACTTGATATAAACCATCCCTCGACCTACGTGTAAGGGGATGGAGAAGCGAGAGGTGAAGCAGCAGCGGCTTGCATTATCGATATTACGAGGCGTCGATAAAAAATCGCATAAAATTAAGCAAGCCCCCACGTGCTCGCGATAAAACTCGCTTGCCACGAGTTTCCGCGTTACGAGGGCCCCCACCCCTCTTTGCCAATTTTCATCGCGAACGAACGGCCTTTTAATCCGGAAGCGGCTCTCGCTGCTAGCCGCTCGACGCGACTGAACACGCAACGGATTTATTATTATTCGAAGCGAATAAAACGGGATATATTTTCCAGGATTCGAGAAAATAACACACGTGATAATATCCTAAATTAACCGATCTCCGAAAGAGAAAAGCTTTTCTCTCTCTCTCTCTCTCTCGAAGAGTATTTCGCCGCCGGAAGCGCGAAAATTGAAAATTTCAATTTCCACGAAAAACGATTTTCGAGGATAACGATATTCGCCCCGTGGCCTGATTCTTCCCCGTGTTTGCATAACACGGGCAGAAGCGTTGGAAGAAGCGTTTTCGAAGAAGCAGCGATATTTCTAGGGATATTTCGTTTCCTCCTAAAGAAACGCTCGCGTTTCTTTAACGTTCCCCGAAGTGTGCGGGAATAAATCCTCAAGATCCTCCAACGCATTTACAAATTCTTCGCCAATCCTCTGAATAATCGGAATTGCATCGGTTTTCGCATTCTTGGAAACGTTTAGTTTTCATTTTCCCTAGTTAACGAACACCATTACCGCTTCCATTACGGTAACAGCGGCGTATAGTTATCCCTAGACTTTCCAGCCTAGCCTCCCACGCGTCCCAGAGGCGCGCATGCCCTCGACCACGATTCCTCGAAAGGGAATAATTCAATTACAATTAGAAATTCTTGGAAAATTCGAATATCTTGGAAAATTAAGAAAAGTATTGAACAATTTATCGTAACAGGGAGAAGAGGAGAGCGTTCAAAGAAAAAAAAGGAAAAATTAAGCTCGAAAGAAAAATAGGTAGGAGAGAATAAGGGATTACGTATTTCGTGGAGGGGAGGGGAGGAAGGAGGAAATTTTTACGCGGTGGGATATACGCGTTCCAAGAAGAACCCGTTTAAAGGCGTTTAGCTGTCTGTTACGTCGGTTCAATTACCGCCTCTCTTTCCCATTACTCGTTACATTCGCCCAGGCCGTATTTTCTAAATACTATCCGGCCTGGAACATCGAGCCGTGAATACGATAACCCTTTATAATGCGCGTCGCGTCGTAAAGATTCATAGCGTGGATAGCGTATTGCGTTTGAAATTGCACGTCCAAAATGGATTTCCAAGGCGTGTGCAACACGGGGAAGCCATTGTTTCTTTGCGTATTTCCGTCCATGCGAACCGACACGAATCGAATTCGAAAGGATTCGTTTCAATTTTCTTCCCTGTCAGCCATCAGAGATTGGGATTCGATGCAATATTCGATCGATCCTTCCCCCCCCCCCTCTTTTTTTGCGAAACTCTTTCGATCGAATCGAAACGCGTTATCGAGAAGATTTTCCCTTTTCCCTTCTTTCTTCCTTTTTATTCTTCCTTCCCTTCCTTTCTTTCCTTTCCTTTTGAAAATTTTTTTTTCTCGATCGTTCAATCTCTCGACTAAAAGAATCGAGAAACAGCAAACAGCAAACAGCAACTCCTTCTTCCTTTCCAGCGACGGCGGCTGCCGCCGCCGTTTATTCGTTACTCGCTATAAAGAATTCTCGTGGCGCGCAGAAAACAATTTACTTTGAAGGCCGCAAACTCTATTACCGAGCGGAACGTGCTTGGCAAAATAATGACTTTCTCTCTAGCCCGGTGTCACAGCTCGTAGTTGCATCACCTGAATGACTTCAGCTTGAGTCACTCCTCTCTTGGCTGATGGTACACGGGCAAAGGTTGTCTCAAGCTCAGTAGGTCATCGAGGATGAAACCGCGCTCCACTCGTCCAATTCTCTCTTCCAGATTATTCCCTTCCATATATAATCGATCATTCACTCTCGGATATTCGTCTCGAGCGTTGACAAAAACGTTTGTTAAAAACGTTTCTTCTGCGTGACAATGCGTTTTCGAGAAGAGAAATTTTTCAATCGAAAACGGATCGAAACTGAGCGGAGGTAGGAGCAAGTACATCTCTTACGCGAGCAAAACTCGGAGGGGAGTATCGCGCGCGCGCGCACACGACACCGCTTTTTATTTATGCCGGCCATTTTGCGGCACGACGGAACGCCATCTTGTTTTTATGGCCACCCCTCGGGCCACGTCGTCCAACCCTCCTTCTCATCCGCATGCAGATACGAATCCCCTGCCGTTTCATCCTCGAAACTCGTCTTTGCTCGCCGAGAAGAGTTTCGGCGAGATTCGCGTCCACTTTTCCGGGATAAAAACGAACGCCCCGGCTTGCTTTATTTATCCGTCGATCCGTCCGGATTACATTTTAAACCGCCATCCACTTGCTCTTAACTCCGAGGAGAACTCGCTCCTCGGCTCCACTTGCACGACTTTTTTAAATTTATCCTTTTAAACGCATTGGGAAAACGCGTTTGAAGGAAAAGGTGTATTCGTTTAAACGTAAGATTTCGTCGAAGAGATTTCTCGAAAGGATTTAATATTGTAACTCGTGTTCCTACGTAAAATTTAATATTGTAACTCGCGTTCCTATATAAATAAAATTATTTTTTTTAAATATTATTCGACGAGTGTTTCAAAATGGAAAATACGCGTCTTTGACACGATTCCCGAGATATCGTTTAATCGATTAATGACACGATGAAAATCAATTAACAGGGAGCGTGATATTAATAGAAAGCAGGATGTTTGATTTAAAATAAATCGTGTTTCGATTATACGGAACATCCGTATTCGTACGGATATAAAATTCTATATAAAACTTTTTATTAATAGAGGTCATCGTATATTAAGTTTCCAAGTTTTCACGAGGATATCTTCAAATCGACCGCCACTTTCCCGTTAAATTTAAACGATAACGGGTCGAAATTGAAATTTTTATCAAGCGGCGTTTGTAACAGCTGTTGTAAATGTTGCGAGTGTAATAATATGCGCGTGAACGAACACAAGTCGCGTGCGCAACGAGAATTACGCCGTTTTATATTCATGTACCTATTAAACTTCGAAATTGTGATGTTATCGCGAGTTATATTCGTACCGTGGTATAATCTAAACACAAGTTACGAACACGTAGCACGTGTCCAATTGACAATTTGTGTCGGGTAATGGTTCGAAGAATACGCAATATTACGTTCCCTGTTAATAGAACGTATATTACGATCTCGCCTTATTCCACTTCGATTACACTTTTAACGTCTTTACATCGATCGCACGATATCGATTATATTCGAACTCAAAGAAAGAAAGAAAGAAAGAAATAAGGCGAAATGATCTCTAATCTTTTCCTCTTAATTTCAACTATCTCTTCTCACTTTTAACGTCTTTACATCGAACACACGATATCGATTATATTTGAACTTTGACTCAAAGAAAGAAAAAAAGAAAAAAAGAAAGAAAGAAAGAACGCGAAATGATCTCTAATCTTTTCCTCTTAATTTCAACTACCTCTTCTCACCTTTAACGTCTTTACATCGATCACACAATATCGATTATATTCGAACTTTGAATATTATATTCGACTCAAAGAAAGAAAGAAAGAAAGAAAGAAATAACGCGAAATGATCTCTAATCTCTTCCTCTTAATTTCAACTACCTCTTCCCACTTTTAATACCTTTAACTCTTTACATCTATCACACGATATCGATTATATTCGAATTTTGATTGAAAGAAAGAAAGAAAGAAAGAAATAACGCGAAATGATCTCTAATCTCTTCCTCTTAATTTCAACCTCACCACCTCTTCTCACTTTGCAGATTTCGAATTATTCGTATTATTCAGCCACGCCTATTCCCTGTACTAAGAAAATCGAGAACGATAATCGCAAAGAAAGTGTAAAGAATTGAATATAGAGCCGACAATTAACTCTAATTCAACCCCGTCGCGAAGGTCGCACCGTCCATAAACCGTCAACTTTACGATTAAACTTACGATCCCTCTCCCCCTCCTCCTTCGAAACTCCCCCGGCGCTTCTTTCCATATTTTTATCCCCGCCTCGAATTTCCCTTTCCCTTTCCCTTTCCCTTTCTTTCTTTCCTCTCTCCCCTCCCTCTCTCCCTCCCTTCCCTAGATAATTCTTCGCGTTATTCGCCCGGTAATGGGCTCCTATCCTCTCTTCTAAAACCGTTCCTTTTTAGAGGCATTGAAACGCGTTACGGCGGTGGCGGCGGCGGCTGTTCTGTCGTAAGGTTACATCGTCAGGGTAAATACTTCGACCGCAAACACTCGTCGCCGTGGTATTTTAACCAAAATTGCTCGGTAACAGGCTTGCCAAGGCGAAGCCAGCTACTAGTACGCCACTATTGGACAAGTTTTAGCGGCCAGACTGTCGTTAGACACGCTAACGACGGGACGTGATATCCACGAAGAGAAACGACACGAAGCGGATATCGTCCGTACACACGAATCTTTCCCCCTCTCCTTCTCCCTTATCTTCGTTTATCTCTCTCTCTCTCTCTCTCTCTCTCTCTCTCTCTCTTTCGATTCCACGGGCGGATAATACAAATAATAATCGGAGAGAAAAAGCGGGTATAGGATGGACGCGAAAACGAACAAGTCGTTTCTCACTCCTCTCCCTCTTTTTATTAATCGAGCAACAAAAATCCATCCCTCGACCCCGATAATTTGCAGCGTCTCATTAGTCCTCGTTGGATTTATCGTGAACGGGTCGAGAGCTCGGTTTCCAATTCGTAAATTTCGAGCTCGTCCCTCTATCGAAGGTGTGGAAGGGAGGAATGGACGGGCGGAATGGCGTGCGTGCGTCCACCTATTCTACGAAAGTAATTACGAATGAATTACGAGAGAGACGGGAAACCGTGCCACCGGTACACACCATGATAATGTAACGGAGAGTATAATGACCGGTACGCGATTATCGTCCTAATAAGCGACACTGTGACGCAACAACCTTCTCTCTCTCTCTCTCTCTCTCTCTCTCTCTCTCTCTCTCTCTCTCTCTTTACGCTCTATCTTATCCGCTCCTTTCGCTCGTCGAAAAACGAGGCGAGGAGGAGGAGGAGGAGGAGGCCGATTACAAAGTAGGTTTTTTCTCGAAAAATACCTGGACGAGATATACCGATGCTCCATTTCCCATCGTGGAACTAGGGTCTCGAAGGAAACGAACTACTTTGTTATTATCCCTGTATCTATTATCGTCTATAATGCGCGGTAATTCCCGATCAGAAGCAAGGGAATATCTTTTCTTTTCATCGACGTTTGATGAAAATTTTCTTATATCGGAATATCAGAATATCGATCGCAATCGTGCCAGTTATCGATTATTTCTTCCAACAATTTTGACGATTGGATCTGTTCTGTAATAATATCGTATTATTTCACGCGACGATTTCGTGAAGGAAGAAAAAAATGAAAAGAGAAATTTCAACGATCGAATTTATACTTTATCCTATTTATCGTATTATTTTATCGAAGAGCGGGATCGAACCAGTTCGTGTCTCAATTAACGCTCCTTCACCGTGTATATTTATATTTTAATTGAGCAGGCATTATCGACGAGATTATTTCGTGTCTCGCAAAATTCTACGCTTCTACGGAAGACGGTATTTTTGGATAAGGGTGGAGGGCGGCCGGCGGAGGAGGGGATGTAAATGGCGGAGTAAGAGGGATGGATAATGGAATAATATCCACCTGATGGCCGTTTACCCTTTAACGATGATTCCTCGGTTTCGAAAGAGAAACAGAGAGAGAGAGAGAGAGAGAGCAGTTACGCGTCAAATTGAATTTCACGGGAAATTTTCCGCCTCCCGCCATTTTCTGCCTCTCCTCTTCCGTAGAAACGCCATTCGGATCATTATCCGTACTAATCGTTAATTTCGAAGCGATGTTCAATACCCACTCCATCCTGATTAAATTGGAAAATTTTGTTTTCTTCTCTTATCTACATACTAAAAAAATCTATATTCGCTTTTTTAGATATTGAAAAGAGGAAGAAACACTTTGTTCGATTATCGTGCATTCGTTTCGGTGTGAAATCGAAAAAAGAAAAAAAAAAAAAAAATAGAAAGTAAAAGTTGATGCAAATTATGATCAAATTATCTCGCTTACGCGCAAAATCCCCCCCTGGATTTTATCTTACGTACACTCGCGTTACAAGAAAACAAAGAAGCAAACGCGTGCGAGGGGGACGGCGTTTCTCGCGATTTCTCGTCTTCGATTATTAATTCGTTTTTATTACACGTGAAACGAACAACTTAATCGGGGGATATCGGGCCCCCTTTAATCGGGCCGCTATCTTTATTGCGTATCTGTGACAGAGGCCCGTAGCGGTCGTCAAGAGTGGTTTTCGCGGTATATATACCGAGAATGCGTAATCTTTTCCATATTTCAGCGACATCTGGGCCACGCTCTCATCTCAAAGTAGCTTCCCCTCTCTGCTACGTCCACGGGGTGTTTTAAAATTACAGATCGATCGAATAAATTCTCTTACTACAAACGATTCTCAAACGTGACTTTTTTCCCCTTTTCTTCTTAAATTTCCTCGACATAATTCTCCGGATGGATGGAAAGTAAGAAATAAGGGAAGAAGGGGGGAAAAAACGCGTTTAATTTAAAGCGAAAAAATATGATAGAAATATCTCGAGATCGGGAAAAATAACAGGGGAGAATTGATTGACTCGCACTTTTCAAACATCCTGTGTAAGATGGTCGACGTACGATATCTCATCTGTATTTGTCAGTTTATTTGCCACTTTTAATAATCTCGCCTTTGCACCTTTTCACAGTTGAAACGCGACGATTCCGCGTCGATAAACGTCGTTTGGACGCACGCGATTCTTTCATCGAATCGATGAAATTACACGTTTTAATCACACTGGAATAACGTTGATGGGGGAAGCCTTTTCTTTTCTTTCTTTCTTTCTTTCACGAACAGGCGAGAGATTTGACGCGATTGGCCGTGTTGTTTCTTTTTCTTTTTTTTTTTTCTTTTTTTCACGATCCAGCAATTACCTAGGAGAAATAATTGGAAGTCGTTTCTGCTTAGTTTACGCGTGAAAATGAAGATTTGATGGAAATGTGTCGTTGATTTGCATATCAGAGAGAGATGTAATTCGATTTGCCGCGAGACGCGTACAGTTTCGTGGAACAAATTTTCATTCGGGATTTGATGTAAGGAAAAATAAAGAACAGTCAAGTACAACAATATGAATCGGTGATCGAGTTTTATCGTTATAAAATTCGAAGATCGCGCGTTGCTCGATTAAATAATGATAACTAACGATGACTAAATGATACTGGAATTAATAATTATTACAAACGTATCGTTGTTTGCGTATCGATATTCTAACTACGTAATTTAACTACGTATAATTTTTATCGTACTCGTAATAGTCTCCAATTTACAAATGAAAAAAAAAAAAAAAAAAAAAAGAAAGAAAGAAAGAAAGAAAATGAGCGAGCGACGATTTCGTCTTGGAATCCCGCGTATAATGTATTTATCGCATTCTTCGTTCTCATTATTACATACCGCGTATCATGTTTCGAAGCATTAAATCTACCGGTATGCATATCGCATTAAATGCACTTTCTGTTATTCATGCGCTATTACTACGACAGATAAATGCTTAATGACGTCGATAGTCACGCTTCAAAGAGAACGAATTACGGAAAACGATACGACGTTCCGTATTTCGAATTATTTCGCTAACGAGAGTAAATTATGAAAGAGAGACAGAGAGAGAGAGAGAAAAAAAGAAAAAGAAAAAAAAATCGTAGGACGCAAAACACGTGTACGACACGTCATATACCTTATAAAGATGGACACCATCGCGTTGCAATAGTTTCGAAATTATTATTTTGCTTTCTGGTTCCTCCGTTCATTTTTCATCGAAAAACGAAGAAAACCAAGGAAAAGGATTTCTGTCACGTTCGAGCGATTCGGCTGCTCGGTGAACCGACTCTAATGCCCGTTCGATGTAAATCATTATCCAACTCGATCACCACTTTGTAACCCTACCAACGATAATAATTTGATTAATCATTCCGTGGCTCAAGAATTTATCTCAATTTTCTCATCCTTTAAAACCACCGCCCCAATCTCCCCTAATACAACGATTCTCGAATTATCTCGTTCGAATTCCCAATGCTCCGATCAACGCCAATAACAACGCGATACGAAGGAGAAACAGGTGAATAGGCGAACTTTTATTGTTCCAATTCTCTCGTACTCGCCCTATATTCCGATAATCGGAGTGTCGTTCCGATATCGACGCGACACGAAAGTTTGCCCGCGCTTTAAGTTAAGAACCACCCTTTTTCCTTAAATCTCCTCGTATTCCCCCTTCCAGGGGATATTTCCAGGATATTTCCAGGTCCAGGTATCGAATAACTCGCGGAATAATTAGCGAAAGGATGAACGTCGACCCGATAAGGCTGGAATCTCGTGCGCGAGTTTCAACCCCCCCCCTTCTCCTCGATTTACGCGGCTAGTTTCGCGTAAGTGGACGATAAAGCTTCATTTTGATTTCACCGCTCGTATTCGTGCACCGCTCGTTGGGGGTTTCTTTGGTAATGGAAGTGGGCGCGATCCTATCGGGGCTAACGGTAATTTTATTAATACCACCTTCCATCGAATCGCGAAACGCACCTGCTGGCGATCGGCGTTACAATTTGCACCCGGCAAATCGTTCCGTGTAACTCGTAAGCCCCGTTTTTTTACGATTCTATAATCGTTCCTCTCTCTCTCTCTCTCTCTCTCTCTCTCTCTCTCTCTCTTTGTCCTGAAAAGAGGGAGAGCGTGTGTAAGTAATTCTTTGAACGGCGTAAACTCGGCGTCGCCACTTTATCCTGGAATTTTAACGCTTGCTCGAAACGCGCCTCGCGTCTTCGTTCTTTTTTCTTCCTATTCGCTTTTTTTTGGAACTCGAATATGTGTCATTTTGCACGATGATATAAGAAAGATGTAGGGAGGATTGTAAAATTAATTTACAGTTTTATTCTTTTCACTTTTTTCCATCGAGTTGTTAATTTTTTGGCTCGAATTGCGATTGGATCGGCAGATGTCGCGGTTGCAACACTTTATTATGAACGTGAAATTATTACACGGTTATAAACGGTGGATACAATTTTGAGGTAGAGTTGTAAATTGTTGGATTTTTCGTTTTGTCGACAGTAGCCGGAGCGTTTCCAAGGAGGATCGGGCATCCTTATCAGAACAGGACGCCACCGAAGAGAAAGAAGCCGAGGACGAGCTTCACGAGGTTGCAGATCGCCGAATTGGAGAAACGTTTTCACAAACAAAAGTATCTTGCATCGGCTGAACGGGCAGCGTTGGCTAAAACCTTGAAGATGACCGATGCCCAAGTGAAAACATGGTTTCAAAACAGACGAACAAAGTGGAGGTAAGTTTCCACATATTTCCGATTCTGTTGATCCTTTCCCCTGCGAATTATTCTAAATCTCGCGCTGGCCGGAGACAAACGTAACTTTCCACTCTCTCCCGTGTTTTATCGAATCCCCCGTTCGAAAGAACGCAAGAAAGAATATTTAATAGACTAGGTGTCGATAAACTTGTAACTCGTGGCTCCTGTGTCATTCGTTCTTCTTCCATTCGGGAGAGAATAATAATTAACAGGAAAATCTCAAGTTCCTGTCACGAATCACCTTTCTCGAACGATTCATCGAATCTCTGGAGAGGAGTCGAAAGGGAAAACTCGAGGTGGAGACAAATTTTCCATTCTCTCCTAATTTATCGAATCTCGCATTCGAAATATAAGAAAGAATATTCAATAATCTCGATAAACGTAATAAATCTCGAACGATCTTTCCATTTTCTCGAACGATTCATCGAATCTCTGAAGAGGAGTCGAAAGGGAAAACTCGAGATGGAGACAAATGTAACTTTCCATTCTCTCGTAATTAATCTCATGTTCGAGAAAGAATATTTAATAATCTCGATAAACGTAATTTCTGGTTCCTGTGTCGATGAATGATTCTTCTTCCATTCGAGAGAAATCGAAAGAGAATAATGATTAATAGAAAAATCTGAAATTACTGTTAAAACTCTACCACGAATAACTTTTCCATTTTCTCGAACGATTCATCGAATCTGAGGAGAGGAATCGAAATACAAGAAAAAATATTTAATAATCTCGATATTTAACGTAATTTCTGATTTTTCTGTGTTGATGAATGATTCTTTTTTCATTCGAGAGAAATCGAAAAAGAATAATAATTAATAGAAAAATCTCAAATTACTGTTAAAGTTCTACCACGAATAACTTTTCCATTTTCTCGAACGATTCTCGAATCTCTGAAGAGGAGTCGAAAGGAAAAACTCAAGCTGGAGACAAACTTTCCATTCTCTTGTAATTAATCTCATGTTCGAAAGAAAGAATATTTATAATTATAATAATCTCGATAAACGTAATTTCTAATTTTTCTATGTATATATAATTTTTCTATGATGAATGATTTTTCTTCCATTCGAGAGAAATCGAAAGAGAATAATAATTAATAAAAAAATCTCAAATTACTGTTAAAGCTCTACCACGAATCGCCTTTCCATTTTCTCGAACGATTCATCGAATCTGAGGAGAGAAATCCAAATACAAGAAAGAATATTTAATAATCTCGGTGTCGATAAACGTGATTCCTGTGTCATTCGTCCTCCATTCTTCTTCCATTCGAGAAAGAACAGGATAATTAACAGGAAAAAAAAATCTCAAGTTCCTACGACGAACGATCTTTCCATTTTCTCGAACGATTCTCGAATCTCTGAAGAGGAGTCGAAAGGGAAAACTCGAGACAAATGTAACTTTCCATTCTCTCGTAATTAATCTCATGTTCGAGAAAGAATATTTAATAATCTCGATAAACATAATTTCTGGTTCCTGTGTCGATGAATGATTCTTCTTCCATTCGAGAGAAATCGAAAGAGAATAATAATTAATAGAAAAATCGCCTTTCCATTTTCTCGAACGATTCATCGAATCTGAGGAGAGAAATCCAAATACAAGAAAGAATATTTAATAATCTCGGTGTCGATAAACGTGATTCCTGTGTCATTCGTCCTCCATTCTTCTTCCATTCGAGAAAGAACAGGATAATTAACAGGAAAAAAAAATCTCAAGTTCCTACGACGAACGATCTTTCCATTTTCTCGAACGATTCATCGAATCTGAGGAGAGGAATCCAAATACAAGAAAGAATATTTAATAATCTCGGTGTCGATAAACGTGATTCCTGTGTCATTCGTCCTCCATTCTTCTTCCATTCGAGAAAGAACAGGATAATTAACAGGAAAAAAAAATCTCAAGTTCCTACGACGAACGATCTTTCCATTTTCTCGAATGATTCATCGAATCTCCGGAGAGGAGTCGAAAGGGAAAACGCGAGGTGGAAACCGCGGTTGGAATGTTAATAGCGGGTCACAACAACGTGCTTCGTATCGGTGAGGAGGCATCGAAAGTCCCCGGTATTGGAGTCTCTTCAAGATAACGGAGGACGAAAACACGTCATTTAGATAAAACGGGGCCCGTTCGTGGCGCGGGTCCCCCGATATCAGGGGCGTCTACGCGGCGAGACGGGGCCCAGAGGCATTTATCCGAGGGGGGGTTCCCCTCCCTTTCCTTTTCTCTCCCTTCAACCAATTTCTAAAACCGTTCCTTCGTTCTCGTTCCGGGAAGTATCATCCACCTTTGGATAATTTGACAAACAACAAAGTTTCCTCTCGTTTCCTCTCTCGTTTCGTTTCGTTTCTCAGCTCTCGGTGTATTTTTCCTCGGGAGGAAGTAGCCAAGATCGTGGACCGTGGTTTTTAGTAGGTATCTGGTATACTTTGGTATACCAGAGGTGTTCGACGAGATAGAATAGGCCACTTTTTCTTTTTTGTCGAAGCGTGTAAAGACCAGGTCGTTTAAAATTCTTGGAACGATTCTTTGGGATTTTGATCGGTTAACGATATTTTCTCAAGAATTTGTTCAAGATTGGGAGAAATTGGGACGAGACAACGAAACATGAAATACGAAATATTGTTTTTATAAATACAATGGTTTGGATTTTAAGATATATTTTACGAAGAATTATGTATTTCGAAAAAAAATATGAGGAAACGTTCAGCGACTTTTTCCTTTCCATCTCGGTTTTATTAAGAAAAAATAATTGATCAATCAAATGTATTTAAACTGCTAATGTTTGTAATGCGTTGTAACGTTTCTCTAAAATTTCGGAATAATTAGAGTAAATATTCCGTTTTATAGCATTTTCTTTCTCTCTCCCTCTCTCTCTCTCTCTCTCTCTCTCTATCTTAGTTTCGTCAAACTCAATAAAATTCTTTATCATCGAAAAGTATCGAGCTCTAAATTTCCCGCGAGAGTTTCATTTGCCTTTTTTATGGATAAGAGTGGACGAAGTTTAGCAGAGGCAGCGTGCCGTTACCTCTACTGCATTGTTCCACCAGCAATAAAGGGGCAAATAGGTAAAAACGTGGAATGTAAAACGCGGCCAATAAAAACCGGAAGAGAACGCCTTTAGAAGGTTGGTGTAACGACCTAATAAGAGATCGATAACAGGACTGGTCGCAAAAAAAAAACGGGTTCGATGCCGTTGCATCGGGATCTCTTGTCTTTCTTGTCGTTTAAAACTGCGATATTGCATTTGTCGTAAAGCGCGCAGAAATGAAAATTACGCTTCTTACTTGGAAACCGGCCAATGGTAATTTTCTTCTCTCGCCGAGTAAGATCACGAACGCAATATTGTATCTTCTTAGATCTATTCGAGCTAGTTAAAAAGAGAAAAAAGAAAGAAAGAAAGAAAGAGAGAGAGAGAGAAAGAAAGAAAGAAAGAAAGAAAGAAAGAGGAAGAAGAATTGCGTAAGAATTGATCAATCAAACGAGAAAAGATCGATGGATGAGTTTAAATTCGTTAAAAAAGAAAGAAAAAAAATTGGGGAAAAAATGTTATTATTTATAAGAGTTTGAATAAATTTTAAAATGGAATTTGGCCTGGTTTCGTCGTATTCGATTTCGATTCTTCCTTATTTTTCGACGATCTTGCGATCGTTTTTTTCTTCGAGTTTACTTGGAGAAGATACGAGCGTTTTTATTACGTAGCGCCGTGGCTCGAGAAGCGAGCGTGAAATTCGATTTGTACGGCGACGACACGTGTTATCCGTCTCAATGCGTTCAGAAAAGGAAATGCGGTGACAGGTGGACACGTTTGTCTAGATGTCTCATTGTCGAATTAAATTTCCATCTGAACGAATCGTAATCGGCGAACGTAAAAATTATTACACAACATCGCGTATTGAAAATCGAACAAATTTGACAACGACTTAAATTACACGATTTTTTTGCAAATCGATTTATCGGTTAAAAATTTTTCAATGGATAATAAATTTAATTCCCCTTTCAAGGAGAAGAAGTTTCTTCGCGATGCGCACCAACTTTCGTCGTGAAACGATCCTGAACGTCAATCAAATCAAATTTCAAAAGAGAAACGCTTTTTCCTCCGTTCCCCTTCCTATCTCGTGTTTCCAAATTTAGAAAACGAAATAACTTTCTTCCTGATGCGATTAAAGCAACGAAACATCTCCGTTTCAATCCGAATCGATCTCTCCACTTGTAAATTCGGGTCGAAAGCTGGGAAAACCTTCTATTCTCGTTATTATAAAACGATACGTCCAGTGATGTTTGAAAACTCGATATTTAAAATCTCGATGAGAAATAAGGAATGTGGAATCAAGAAAAGACAAAGATAGAGAGAGAGAGAAAAGTATACGTGATATAGAATAGAAAAGAGGAAGAGAGAAAAATACGCTTCCTTCCCTCGGTTCTGTACATCCGCGACGCGGTCCAGCGAGCAGCTGCGTTTAAAGTAACGAGATGACTGTAGGCAGAGATGAGATAACTTGGTCTCAATAATTCAGATACCTAACAGCTTAGCCCTGTCCCGTACATAATGCAGTCTATCCACCCCATCGTGCACCCTCGTCCGCCCCTGCTTTGACTGCCAACTCTTCTCTCTCTCTCTCTCTCTCTCTCTCTCTCTTCCTGCCTCCCCCCTTTGCCGGTTGACGGTGGCGGATCGCACCCCTTCGTCGTCTCGCGCGAGAACCAGTCCGGTCACAGACTCCTTCCTCTCCGGCCTTCTTGCCGCCGCTTTTAAAGTGTCAAACCCTCTCGAATCCGCGATTCCGGATTCCGTTTCGATCTACCGCCGTTCGCCTCGTTAAACATTCATCGTTCCCCCGTGTTGGATCACGGCCGTAACCGGTCGAACACGAGCACCGTCGCCACGCAAAATCAATCGTTCCTCCTTTCTTCTCCTTTTTTTCGGGGATGAAAATCCCTCCCTCCCGAAAAGGGAACCGCTTTTCTATCAAATTTTTCTCGGTCTTTTAACATGTTTCGGAACAAGAGAGGAATAAACGCGGAGATGAGAAATCGAGTGGAAACTTTCGTAAAAAATTCTATGAGAAGCTTATTATTAAAGAATATAATTTTAAATATATCGATGAATCACGGAGGAAATTGCCGTTATTGCAAATTTAAACGGATTCAGCACTTCGTAATTTAAATTCGTCTTCCTTTTTCGTCGAGAAGGAATTATTTTCTCTAAACGCTTCGTTTAACACTCTCTCCCTCTCTGTTGGATTAATCAAAATTCCTCCTCGAATTAGCGAAGGTAAAAATGAAACGGTGGTTAAAATACGGGCGGATAAATGGTAAATCGGTGTGCACGTATCGTGGATTGGAAATGAAGTTTAGAAACAGGCGGGGCGAGCGTTGGCCGAAAGTTATAGTTGACGATAGGGGGATAACGATAAGAGTAATGCGCGCGAGGGAATACGGTTGTGCCGAATGGGGAGGGGGGCTGCGTGGCGGGGGCTGCAAAATGTAATCGGCACGGCGCCCTCAATTATTAATTGGTAACCGCGTTAATTACTTGCACGGGTGTAGGCGCGCGTCCTGTCGCTCGAGCAACGGCGTAGCAGCGCGATACGTTTCCCGCGCGAATCGTAAATCGGCCGCCGTGTTACGATAAAACACGGCGAAATTAAATCTTATCGTCGCCTACCGAATCCTATATTTCTCTGTCCAACGGAGGACAAACGGAGTAAATGATTCGTTTTTTGTTTTGTTCGTTTTTTCCTTTTTCTCGTCGAATTTTTAAAAAAGGAATACACAGAGAAGAGAGGCAAGTGGCTACCGGTCTTTAATTCTTGGTTGTTGGTTGTTGCGCAAGGGAACCAGTTTCGAGAGATTTACGATCAAAGTGTACCCAGTTTGAAAGATACGAGTAATTATTCTATATAATTTTGTATTTAAATTAATATCTAATAACGTGTATCGTAACTCGGTGAATAATTAATAGGATTTGGATAAACGCGACGATAAAGATTGTGAAGAGAAATTTAATAGGGGAAGAAAGTTTATTTAAAATCTACAACTTGTTGTTGAAGATATGTAAGCGTATTAAACGGATCTCGAATTTGGAGTAATTGGAAATTGATACGAGGGGATACGAGTTGGATGAACCCTTCTTTTTCTTTCCTTTTCTTTTTTCTTATTTTTAATCGTAGCTTTATTTTCGACGCCGCGTGATCGATCGAACATGATCTTGCATCGATGGAGAGGAAAGTGATTCACGCGATCGTAATATACTCATTACCGATAACGAAATTTAAATAATTATAAAATATTATATCTGTACACGTAAAAATTTACGAAATACTGTTAAACGACACGCTCCGGTCATTAATTTTCATCGTTATTAAACGAAGCTGAAACTGTGCCTAACAAGTTTTTCCACTTACACTATCGGTATTATAGCTTCGAGATTAACTTACGATTTAAAACGCGACTACCTCGATTGCAATTAACCGTAACCAATCGCCATTCGTTTCCCCCTAGAACGATAATTCAACAACAATCTTAAAGGAAATCTCGTGCACACGATTAGAAAATCGTAGAGCCCCAATTTTAAACCTTGATAAGAATGAAATATATATATATATATATATACACGCGCGACGAAATATAGGAAAAAGTTGAAAATAACAAAACGCGATCGAAATCGTACGAAATCGAGAAGAAGGATAAATATCCAATTTATTTTCTTCCAAATCATACAATTGTATCTCGTCATCTCGATTCATAAACTTTTCATTTATAAATTTCCCCCTTACATCTCGAATAAATACCAGGAAAATCAACAAGAACGATAATCCCATCCTCTCTACAACTAAGAAAACTCCCTTTCAAAAATTCATCATTCTCCTCTCTCCCTATATCTCATTCTGCATTATACATCCGTCGAACGCAAAATCGTAAATTCTCATCTTCGTTTAATTCTCCTTCCGATATCTCAACAATTTAAGGGTGAAATCGTAAATCGGGGGGGCGCGAGCCGCGGAAAGATAACGCAGTCGTGTGCCCCTGTGCCCGCGATCTCTTCCTATATATATGTGTGTATATATATATATATATATATATATACAATTATCGCGACTCGGTAGTAACGAGGATAAAATAAACGAACCCGATCGAATGTTGATTGCGGGCCGGGGGGGATCGACCGTTATCTGAAATCTCTCTGCTCGACATCGTCGGCTGTTCTAGTCGTTAATCGTCCGACAACCGATCGAGTTGTGTCCCGATCGAATCCCACCTCGTTCCTTGATACATCGGGGGCTACCGAGGAGGAAGAGGAGGTGGAGGAGGAGGAGGAGGGGAGGGAGGCTTCCCCTCCTCCCTCGTCGCTCAACGGGGAAGGAGGAGGGAGGGGGAGAGGAAAGGTTGAAACCGCTCCACACCGAGAGATAAACAAAGGTACAACGAAACCGTTTAATTACCGAGGACCGGAGATTAACTCTAATGGAACGACGGTGTTTCGTGGCCCGTATGGAAACGGCTCGCTGATTGGCCGCGTTATCCGGTCTGGCGCCTTTCAGACTGAGCAACTTTTCGGCTCTCCCTCTCCTTACAGGACGAGGCCTCTAAGATTTCAGAAGTCTCTTTAACGCCGATCCAATTGATCCTTGATATAGGTCGTTGTGTTTTAAATTCGTGAGAGGCGTCGAAGATGTTACCATTCTTTCTCGGTGAGAAAAGCTTGGATAATTCTGAAAAAAAAAGAGAGAATTGTAAGAAAAATAGTTGCTTCCATTCGAAAGAAGCGAATTTCAAAAAATTCTCTTTAACATAGATCCAATTGATCCTCGATATAGGTCGTTGTGTTTTAAATTCGTGAGAGGCGTCGAAGATGTTACCATTCTTTCTCGGTGAGAAAAGCTTGGATAATTCTGAAAAAAAAAGGGAGAATTGTAAGAAAAAAAGTTGCTTCCATTCGACAGAAGCGAATTTCAAAAGTCTCTTTAACACCGATCCTCGATATATCGGTCATTGTGTTTTAAATTCGTCGAAGATGGAATGTTACTAGTAAAGGATCGCTTTCGGTGAATGAAATCGTTCTTTCGTAATCCTGAAAAAAAAAAAAAAAAGGAAAAAAAAGGGAGAATCGTAAAGTATTCGTGCGTAGGAGGGTAGAAAAAGCTTGGATGCGACAAAAGCGGATCTATCGACGTTGGCAACGGGTCGGCCATTTTGTGGTTCTCTAATAGACTTAGCGCTAGAAAACAGGCAGCCACGAGCCTCCCCTCGCCGAGCTAGCGCCGCGCCACGGACGAATCGAATTAACTTTATTACGTTTGTCTTCTGTTTTCCGCCCCAACAACCACCGGTCTCTTTCCACCCCACAGTTTCTCCCTCGTGCGCTCTCCGCCACACCTCTCTCCCGTGCCATTCAATCGAATGGACCTTGCGATCTCGTGACTTTTACTTTTTACTACCTGAAAAAAAAAAAACCAATAACTTTGATTTTACAATCCTTCTTTCCCTCGTAATTGGTTGCAATATTTACAAATTACTCGAAGCGGATTAATCGTTCTCCCTTCCGTCTCGAATAAAGAGAGCACGGTGGTTGATCTTCGATCCTCTTTCCATCTGTTTCCAGGAGGCAAACGGCGGAGGAGAGAGAGGCTGAGAGGCAGGCGGCGAATCGGTTGATGCTGTCTCTTCAAGCCGAGGCCCTCGGCAAAGTGGCGTACCCGACGACAGTGGCCAGCCATCCAGCGGGAACCACGGTTCCCAGTCTAGACAGGCAGCAACCACCCACCGCCCTCGCCCATCCTGTGGGTCAATGGGCCTCACCGTACGGCCCGCCGCAACCTCTCGCCGAACCGATTTGTTGAACGATTCGCAAAGATTAAACAACGAGACTCTGAATTGCCTGAGTGAAACCTGTATTAATTGCGTTTCCAAAAGATGGAATCGTTTGTTCTCGGCGCAGGAGCAGCAGTTATTTTGCGCTTAATAACGTCGAAAGAGAATCGAAGTGATATCTAATTGATTTGAAATCGAATTGGAAATTTCTGTTTTCTTTTTTTATTTTTTTTTTTTTTTGGAAATCTCTTGTAGCGAGATCAGAAGAATATCGATCGAGTGTTGATTTATTTAATTTCGAAGGAGGAGGAGGAGGAGGAGGAATCGTTTGATTTTACGCGTTATATTGGTTGGATTATTGCTTGCCTTTTCTCGTTCTCGCATCTCTGCTTCTCAAGTTTCTTTTTTTCTTCTTTTAATTTAAACCGGTTAAATAACTTTTATCGATACAATCGGTAAAAAAAAGAAAGAGACGCGAAAATTGAAGCAAAAGCAATTTCAGAGGGAAAAGTTTCTCAAATAGAATCTCGTTTTATACCAAACCACCGATATTAAATATTATCACCAATAATTTCCAGTAATTCAATTCTCGAGTCTAACGCGTCGTAATTTCTCCCTTTATTGTTATAAATCTACATTGTGGTGCACGTAACGTCGCAACGCGAAGGCAAAAAGAAGTTGTTTAGAAAAATTTGCCGCCGGGACGGCAGCTAATTGCCGAACCGTAATTTGACGTGACGCTATTGACAGCGAAAAAATAAGGGACGAGATGGGGAAGGAAAGCGAGGAGGGACGGAGACGAGAGACGGATTCGTCTTAATTGCTCTATTTCTAGATAATATCAACGTCTTACCGGGATGACGGCCAATTTTATCGACATGTTTAATTTAACGAACCGAGGGGGGGACCGGTGGAAAGCTAAAAAAGAAAAGTTAAATAATTACGGATCGCTCTCGTTCCTCCACCATCCCCCCTGAAAAACTCGAACGCTCGAGGAGGAGGAATTTACCCTCGTCAAAGCGGCAGACGCGATACGCAGGGAAGAAAATGGAGACACGGAGGGGGGATGGAAGGAAAGGCGAAGACAGAAGAGCGAAATCCGGACAGGTTTTCCAAGTTTGCGAAATTCTTCGATTTACGATCTCAAATTGACCCTTTCGACGACGGGTGACCGAACAAATCTTCGCGCTCTCCCCTTTCTCCATCCAAATTGACTTCGCAAATTTATTATACCCAACGTTATTCACCAACGCGATCGAGAAATGATTAACGAATATTTGAGAAAAGACAAGCGCCAAAAACTACGAAACCAAATAATTAATGTTAACGCTTTTCTCTCCTTTCCTTTCCTTTCCTTTCCTTTCCTTTTCTCGAAAGAGAGAGAAACAGATTTATATATATATATATATATTTTTTACATTAATATATATATAAAACAGAGAAGGAGAAAAATGAAAAGAGGCTCGTCGTTTGAAAAAAAAAAAAAAAAAAAGTTTGAAACGTGGTTACATAACCGAAGAATTTCGTCCCAACGTCGATTACAGCAATAATTCAAATACTATTGCAGATACTATTTCTCCAAATTCGAAACATCCTCCTCGAATGGTGCGACTCAATTCGAAAGATCGATACGACATATCTGTGTATATATTAGCGCGATAGTTTGTAATTAAAAGATATTACGATGTGTGTACGACGTTGATCCGTTTATCCTGCGATCGACTTGGCGGCGGGCGAAACGGTGTTTTCGTTTCGAACATTTCGCGCGTAAACGCGCGCACATACACACACACTTGACACACGAATCGGGTGAGAACGATCTTACGAAGATCGCGAGAGAGAGAGAGAGAGAGAGAGAGAGAGAGAGAGAAAGAGAGAGGATTTATTATTTTTACGAACGTCGAACGTCATTGAAAATTCGATGATCATTTTAATCCCGCTCGAATTTTTACTCTTTAACTAATCTTTAAATTCTCTCGCGATCTTGGCGCGAACGTTACACCTGCGTACAACGACACACGCATACACCATTTTGTACATATTATTCTCTTAGGCGTGACAAAGGATCATAAAGAGTAATTAAGGGTATGTTAACGCGAGAAAAAAAAAGATATTGATAAGTTATAAATATTGGTATAGCTAAGTATCGTTAAGATTCGTGGTCGTCATCATCGAAATAAAGAGCGTGTAAGTCTGTCTCGATTTACGCATTTATTTAATTTAAGAGCAACCGTAGAGTTATCGATCCTAGAAAGAACGATGTGATGTTATGTAAGTACGTGTAACGTTGTATATAATTGACAGATGGAAAAGAAATAATGCATATATATATATATATACATAAAAATGATTTAACCGGTACTTGTATACGTTGATTGTACGAAACTTCACGAACTCATTATAGACGAACACACGATAGGATATCACGAAAATCTTTGGCTTATTACTATTTATTCGTTGAACGAATGATTTTTATCACGTTTGTCGATGATAATATTATCGTGTAATGTTTTCATTCTATTTGTTTCAAACGTTGATATCGGTATATTATATCCAGTTAACAGTCCTTTCGATGTAAAATAAGAGAGGGGGGGGGGAAGAAAATAACAATTGGCGAAACGATCTTCGAACGACAACAACCTGGAATAAATCCATTTCTCTTTTCGCAAGAATATCTTTTCTCAGTTGAACAAATTTTTTCGATCCTGATACATTTTATAAGGCACACTGTATATATTTTTTCAATTGTATCGCACAGAATAAATTTATATATGGCCCAACATGAACAAAAAAAAAATAGTTCTCTAGTATTCTTCATCATCATACGTATTAAAAGACGGTGTTGAATTTCTCGATCGAGAGTTTCGCAGCTCTTATATCGTAACATCTCTCTCTCTCTCCCTTCGACAATTTGAAGATCGGCTTTGAAAAGAAAAGAGACGGAGAATAGAAAATGACAAAGTCGAATTCCATGAAATTCATTTCCCAGAAAAATCGAACTATCGCAATTGTACCGGATGCGAGAAAGATTTAGAAACTTTTTAGATCCTTTTAGTTCAAGTAAAATACTTAATTCTACTCTCTCCCCTTTTTTTCTATTAAATTTCATTCTTTTATCTTGAAAATTGACCAAGTTACAACTACATAATTTTCTGATGAGCACATTTTTCTAAAGATACAGAAACTGATTATCATTGAGCCTCTTCTTGCATCCAATCGTCCTCGGTTGATTCCTTAATCAGGAAGCGTATGGAAGAACAAACGAAAAAAAGAAAAAAAAAAAAGAAAAGAAATATAAGGGGAAAAGATGCTTGCGATATCCAAGTAGAGTAGTGTCTCTCTTAAAATCTCGATCCTTCTTCTTTCCTCTCTTTCGTTATTTCGTTAACTAAATACGCGGGGAGAAAGAGAACGGGGAGAGTCGTGTTCTCTCCCCCTTCGATCGCCCTAATCGTTGTCTTTCCGCAGCGAATTATCCCACTTCAGCTAGGAGAGCTGCTTGTGCCGGATGTGGCCACGTTTACTGCCTATAATTGCAGAGAAGACGCGGCGCTCCGTTCCGCCCAATTATTTGGGGACAAATGCCCGCCAAAAAGGAAGCCTTCCTAGGGACACCCCCTCCCCCTCCCTGCCCCTGGATCGTCAAAATTATTTGTAAGCAGCGAAAGGTAAGCACTTTTTCTCTTCTTCTTTCATTCCGGTTCTCTTCTTTGCTCCGTCAGACTCTGAATACGTGTCTGTAATGTATTAGAAACGATACTTTTTATTTTATAAGAAACATTTCTATTTTCTATTTTTTTATTTTAAATAAATCAATAAGTATTAGAAACGATACTTTTTATTTTATAAGAAGCGTTTCTATTTTCAATCGATTGATTAATTATATTTATTTATTTTTAAAAAAATCACGTGAGTATTAGATACTTTTTATTTTATAAGAAACATTTCTATTTTCTATTTTTTTATTTTAAATAAATCAATAAGTATCAGAAACGATATTTTTTATTTTATAAGAAGCGTTTCTATTTTCAATCGATTGATTAATTATATTTGTTTATTTTAAAAAAAATCACGTGAGTATTAGATACTTTTTATTTTATAAGAAACATTTCTATTTTCTATTTTTTTATTTTAAATAAATCAATAAGTATTAGAAACGATACTTTTTATTTTATAAGAAGAGTTTCTATTTTCAATCGATTGATTAATTATATTTGTTTATTTTAAAAAAATCACGTGAGTATTAGATACTTTTTATTTTATAAGAAACATTTTTATTTTCTATTTTTTTATTTTAAATTAATTAATAAGTATTAGAAACGATACTTTTTATTTTATAAGAAAAGTTTCTATTTTCAATCGATTGATTAATTATATTTGTTTATTTTAAAAAATCACGTAAGTATTAGAAACGATACTTTTTATTTTATAAGAAACATTTCTATTTTCTATTTTTTTATTTTAAATAAATCAGTAAGTATTAGAAACGATACTTTTTATTTTATAAGAAGAGTTTCTATTTTCAATCGATTGATTAATTATATTTGTTTATTTTAAAAAAAAATCACGTGAGTATTAGATACTTTTTACTTTATAAGAATCGATTAATCATTATTTCTTCGTTTCAAAGAAATCACGATATCGCGCGCCAGTCGTCTTATTTACTCCGTCCTGACAGAGGAAATTGAAAGTGAACCCGTTTCCGGCCGGTCGACGTTCATTCAGTCCTCCGAAACTCTGATGATCGTCCGTCAAGCGCCCTGTAATCACCGTCGACCACCATACTCCTGCGGTTTTTCTAGTTTCCAACGTAGTTGCCGGTGTCCAATTACCAGACGAGTCTCCAGCACAGTCTCCATCAAAAAGTTTCGGCATTCGGTTAATTCGGCTTAAACTTTGAACCGCGCTTGAACATCGTGACACGTGAAAAAGGAAAAAAAAAAGAAAAAAAAAAAAATGAACAACAATTTAACAGAGAACTGCGAATATAATATAACGCAAGGGATAAACGTAACTTCTTCTAACGTGGTAATAAATACTCACTCGATCGCGTGAATAACATTCGCAACTGTACCCTTCTTTGCGGCCAATGCGTGCATGTGTACGTGTGTACGTGCGCATATGCGGCGGCGGAGTGGGGAGGAGAGGGGGGAGAATGGTTTTCCATCGTGCGTGGAAACACAGCGTAGAGGGAGGAATAATTGTTGAGCATCGTATCGCCTCGCCAGACCGAAGCTAATATTGGATTAGTTTTTAATTCGAGACGACCCTCCAATTTCGTCTGTAAAACACAAGCAAAGTATAATATATATACGCGTGTAAATACGTGCGCACGTGTAATATTCTATACTTCTAATTTTCTCCAAGGAATTAACAATCACGAATGATGGATTTTTTTAATTACTTCTTCGAAGAAGAAGAAGAAGAAGAAGAAGAAGAAGAAGTGATTAAAATTAAATCTCTTCTTTGCTTCGAACACGAAGGAGATAATCGATGAGCGATGAACAGGATCGATACAATGATCTGGCAAAAATCTGTCACCTGCGTATTCGAGATGAAATTCTCCGGTGGGTTTGAAATTTTGATCGTCCATCATCCAATCTCGCTTTTTTTCTTTTTTTTTTTTTCTTCCCCTCTCTCTCCATTTTTTTCATGGTGGAGACCATGCATAGATCATAACGGGCACGCACATATACCTGGCGAAACCTGGACGGAACACAACATGTTTATAAAATCATGAGGAGCACGGTGTATCCTGGATATTTACGAAACCGGCATAAATTTATCGCGATTGCCCTTTTAGTCGAGTTTCCCGGAAACCGAATCGGAAAACATCGCTTTTTTTCCCCCTCTCCTTCCTCTGGTCGTCGAGGGAAATGCTCGATCCCGAATAAAGTTGATGGTGGTATCCATAACCTCGATGAAAATTCATGATTTTTCGTGATGAAAAATAAATTCAAATCGGCGTTGAATTTACCTGTGACGCGCACAATCTCCAGAATCGTTTTATTTAAATTTTCTTATATTTACTTATATTTATTATATTTATTATTACTTATATATATATATTATATTTATTTATTTATTTATACTTACTTAGGTCTGATTCATACTATACGAGGAATACAATTTTTCATATTTCGCGTAGGACGAAGGAAGGGTCATTTCGTTTTCGTTACAACAGGGTTAACTATTGACAGTGGTGGTAGTTGGATACCACCGGTTTCGATCAATTTTCGTAGTCATTAAATGTTCCATGCGTTTCCTAAAACACTGTGCCTAAACGGAGCCCGTTTCCTGTCTGTAAATACGACCTGTTCTTCGTGGCCATTTCTCCGCCTGTATTTATATTTTTATTTCTGATCGTTTGCGGTCGACATCGTAGACCGAGACCGAATAGAAGGTGTGTTCGAAAATCGAGAACACGTTCCGTCTTCTTTTTCTTCTCTCTCTCTCTCTCTCTTTCTCTGGATAACAATGTTTCCTGTTTCGTTCAAACTTTGCCCTTTCTTTATCTCGTTGATAACACGACGTTCGATAGATTTTGAGAAGAAAGAGAAAATTCTCGAGGAGAGATCGTAAAAAGCGAAGATTCGAATGTAATGTAAGAAAATTACTGTAATCGTAAGTGATTACATTGAGTATGGAAAGTTGACGATCGATACCTGCAAAAATGATTGATTGATGAAATTATAAATTAAATTAATTTTGTACAGTAAGTGAGTTTTTTTAAATGACAAAATTTCGATGAGAAACTCTTAAAATTTTCCGCCTGTCACTTTTTCACGAGTTATATTTTTCTAATGTAAAATCGAAATTTTTGAGAATTTTTTTTTTTTGTCCGAATTTTAATAACAGAAAAATATGATATTGAAAGGGAAATGGCATTCAAAATTTTGTTTCAATTTTTTTTCGAGATAAACAAATATTTTATACTAACATATATCTTTCTGTAATGCGATATAATTTTATATTCATTTCTTTTTTTTTTTTTCTTCATTATTCCAAATCAAATTATAAAATTTAATATATTTATCTGTTTGGTATTTATTCTTAAGCTGCAATATGAAAAAAATATATATAAAATATATATACGACGTATAAAAGAATAAAAATATGTGTAGAATGTATATAGGACGTAATAGTATGGTCAAAATATTTCCATTTTGTCTATTAAAAAGAGTTCGGAAATCAACGCCATCTCGCGTTTGGATCCGCGAAGCTTCGACTTGTTACTAGCATAGCAGAATATGCAAGGAGGTATTCGTGACGTCACATATCGGAGAAGGAGAACAATATTGTGGGAGAAGGATAAAGAAGACATGCCACTATTTTTGGTTATGCAGCTCCTAATACCTCCCACTATTCCGAAAGTATAGGATTGAAAATTAAACAATTATTAATTTTCTATTAAAAATTTCTATACCTTTAAGCTTGTATCTTAAAGTTAGAATTTTAAACAAGTTTCTCGTGTGAATTTTAATGTGAAATTCTTTTTAATTAATTATATATTAATGATTAATTACGTCGTATCGAACCGACGCCATTGATGCGCAATAAGTTTTTCATTAATTTCTTATTAACGTAGGATTTATTCTTAAATGTAAATATATATATCTGAAATGTTATTTCATCCTTTACTTTCACGTATAATTTATATTCATAATTTTGCTGTTGTTTAAACGAATAAATAGATTGTTTATTAATCGATTACGAAGCGAGAGTTTGCGATTGCGATTTCTCTGTAATAATCGTATTAATAAATAATTAATTAGAAAGAATTTCACAATAAAATTTACATGAGAAACTTGTTTGAAGTTTTAATTTCAAGATGCAAGCTTAAAAATACAGAAATTTTTAGTAAAAAATTAGTAATTAATTAATTTTCAATATAGTATTAAAAATATTCGAAAATATTAGGAACTGCATAACCAAAAATAGTGGCACGTTTTTCTATCCTTCTCCCACAATATTGTTTTCCTTCTCCGATATGTGACGTCACGAATACCTCCTTGCATATTCTGCTATGCTAGTAACAAGTCAGAGTTTCGTGGATCCAAACGCGAGATGGCGTTGATCGAATTTTTTTCAATTCTTCTATATCATATAAGCAAAATGCATTGAATCTACTTTATTGACAGTTCATAGAACTGTTAAAGAAGAAACGGTGCAACAATTTTACGATCTTTAGAAATAATTATTTCAAGAGCATTATAAAGGAAACAGTGATATAAATTTTTTAAAACGGAGAAAACAATATTGGGAAAAGAAAAAGAAAATTTGGAAAAATTGGGAAAAGAAAAAGAAAAAGAAGAAAAAGAAAAGGAAGAAAAAATGCAAAAATAAAAAATAAAAGGTAAAAGTATATATAAAATATATTTCGACGTATCGAAAACATATAATGATATATTACATAGAATAGAAGTAAGTACATACACGTGTACATTTATAATTAGATCTTATAAAATAAAAATCTCCAATGTATGTATATATTGAAAGAAATTGTTTTTCATTAGCAGTAATAATACAAAGATCTCCCACAATATGATCGAAACATCGTCCAAAAAGAATCTACTCAAACTAGAACCGATAATACGATCAAATGTTTCAAGGATCAAGAAAAACAATCCATCCAATGTGAAAGTAATAAAGGCAACGAACAAATATGATGTCGAGGACGGAATTATGCTCGTCAAACGGTTTGTTTCGTACTTTTTCGTGCTTGGTACCATACGAGGGCTCCCTTGTCGCGCGACAAACGACAGCCGACAGACGACAGGTCGAAAAAGACGACGTTCCTCGCACTAGGAGGCTTCCCCATTTAGGATGATTGCCCGATTTTATGTATTTATACCGGTGTTATGTTGCAACCTTCTTCTGTATAGTTGATATTCGTTTTCGTGTCGCGAGCTAAACGTAAATTTAAAACTCGTAATGCGACGTGATATCTCGGTGAAATATTACCTCGGATTTTCTAGTTGCCATCCGCGGAACAAACCGATCTGAAATATGCACGCGGCACGAGACCGGAAATCTGGACGCAAATGCTATCAGAGGACTCTTTTACGTTTACGCTATTTTTACCAGAAAATGTAATTGGTCCTCTTACGATTGAAAATCACTGCTTCCAGCTAAATTTTGAGAGTAAGTTGCGCATCAGAGATTCGTACATCTATTTATCAATATTTTTCAGGGGAAACAAATATATTTTGAAACAAAAATTTCGATCGAAATAAGAATTTTATATGTTAACAGGAAAAAGAAGAAAAGGAAAGAAATGTATTTAAAAAGGAAGAAAGAGAAAGTGTGATGATATACGCACACGCAGGCGTATAAAAGAGCATTATCAGCAAATGCAGTGGTCGTGCATGCGTATTGCAGGCACGGCAAGCACCACCCTATAAAGGACATTGGCGTAGGGTTGTTCGGTTATTCCCGGGGGTATTAAGGCAGAGAAGCGTTTTCGTACGGGCACGTGGCGGTGTGTGGTTGCTCCATGACTGGATGGAGGAAGAGGGTCACCTATGGTTGTTGGTGCCAGTCCCATGGCACGGTGACGACGCTTTAATATTTAATGCGATTAAACTCATTTCGTCCCGCCTCCCGTAATTGGTTTCTGATTAACAGCCAAGTTTTAAGTGCATTGCCCGTGCATGATAGTTATACGCGTCCTGACACTATCAACTAATAACCATGAGTGCTTCTCTTCTCTGTAACGTGAAACACACTCGCACGTGAACCGCCATTATTCTTGCATTTATAATTAGCACCGCATTTTATCAATTGCATCGGTGGTCTCCCGTTCCCATCCTCGAAAATTAGCAGCCAATTCTCGATCAACGATCTATTCTATAATCGGGCAAAAACGAATCATGTTATTGGACAATATTGGAGGTATACGACGAAAATGAAAAACTAATATTATCTCAAATATATTTATTGATAAAAAAATATTTTCTTCGTTCGACGGAAAAGAATTCGAAAGATTATATAAACTTGGCTTTTGATTCAATTTCCTCTTTCAAAAATCGTAGAAAATATTTTTTACCCCTTAATCTTTTCCTTAATCGTCGTAAACATAAAAATCATCCCCACTCCGATAATGATTGGTTATCAAGCGTACAACCGAAATAGAAAGTCTTCGAATTTCAGGCGGCGAATTGCAGTTGGAGATAAGTTGTCCTAAGGGATAATCCATGGACTCAGCAGGTGTCTCTATTCGCCAGGGTTTCACTCCATCTTCCGTTGACAGACAAAATCCCCTACGGCGTGCAGTACCAACCCGCCGCGATCTATCCTATTGACCGTCTGTCCAATTAGGACAGCGAAAACTTAATTAACCGTTCGGATGGACCCGATGAAAACTGGATGGGCCGCGGATACCCGCGAGGAGAACTCGATAATTAATACAAATCCAGATATGCTGGCGATTCCGATAAAAACAATTTGCCCGTTAACCATGATTGATGAACGATTACGCTTTAAATCGAACCTGTATTATATATACTGGTGGAGGTGAACTATACACGGGATTGAATAATTGATCACGATCGACGATAGGAACGTGGCCTGTAATTGAGCCGACGAAAATAGAAACGAGTGTGGGAAATCAAGCGAAGACAAGTTGTATCGGAAACGAAGAAGAGGCGAAAGAAAAAGCGTCACAGAAAAGTTCAGTGACACTCGATGCTGCTATTGTTTTTCTTCAATCTCCAAGATGGATCAAATTAAATTTAAATTTCACTCGAATGTAAAATGCGTTATCTTTTTTTTTCTTTTCTTTTTTTCCTTATTTTCTTCTTCTTTATTTTCTTCTTTCTCGTTTTTCGCGTAGCTTGAAGAATTTTAGCATTTGATAAAATTTTTATATCTTTATTGAAATTGAAATTACCGATATATAGATATATAAATATCGAACTATATATATATTGTACGTATATAATATATAATATATAATATTGGCTGTAATATTTTAATCTTAACACGAGTTATAATAATAAGTGATAAATAAACGAGATGGTAAAAATTTTCGTTGAAGATATTCTTTATTTGGTGATAAATAAGGCGTAATCGATTAAGCTTTTACGACTAAAAATTACAATGTTGATATTATTAATAATTATTATCGGTAGGAGCAGGTTGTCTATGATCGTTGATCATATTTTCGGAGAAGCTTCTTTTTGGAAAGTTAAGCAGTTCACAAGGCATTTGAAACAGCTGTAAAAATAAAAAGTTTTCAATTACAATGCGAAAGAAGAAAATATTTTCTTCCCATTTTTTTTTTCTTTTTTTTCATTTACTTGATTATTGATATTTCCTTGAAGCAATAATCTCAATTTCTGTAACTCGCAGTTGGCAAAAACATTGTCCGATTGAATTGGATTCCTATTCACAAGTTCCTCCAACGATGTGGATCTTTTTCCATTTGTCCAGCCATGACTATACGTAAACATTTGACACATAACTATCGTTATAGTCAATGATAAGATGAACAAAATTAGGATTTGAGAGTTAACCATCTGAAATATTGAAAAAAATATGTTTATTTTAAAATGATATACTATCCGTTTAAAAAAGGGAAAATATATAGAAATTAATTCTTCTTTTCTTAATATTGAAAAAAAAAATCATTACATTTCTATTCTTGATATGATATTTCATCGATTATAATTTTTCAATAAAATTTAAAAGAATTTAAATAATACCTCTATAAAGAATCTTAAACATTTTAAAAAATATAGAATGGATGCCAAAAATTCTTTGTTGATTCCAAATAGACAATTGATACTTTTTCAAAGTTATGTAGAAATCATTGTGAACTTAATTCTTCTTGTCATAGAAATTGGTATCGTGCGTATTTATCAAGTACTGTTACGCCATAAATCAAAAAGAAAAGTGTATTGCGAATTCCGATCAGGCTTATTTTTCACCAGTTTGAATTCATATCTTTTTCTGTGGTCGAACGAACGAAAAACGCAGTTTTAACTCGTGATGCGCAACGAGTGCTAATATAAAACAATGGATTGTTCAAGTGTCACGGTTGACTTGCTGGATCAATGATCCATTCCAACAATTTAAGATCTCATAAGCCAGGCTATTCGATTTCTCGGTCACCTGTTTTACTTTTATTTAACAATGTAATTTATTTTAACAATGTAACGAGTGCAATCTAACTTGTAACTGAAAAAAATTAGTTTCTAACTAAAAACGTAATTTTTTTCTTAATAATAATAATAAAAAAAAAGATTTCACGGAAAAGAAATCATCACAAAATATTCAACTGTAAGAAATCCAAGAAAACCATAACTTTTAATTATTTCGTGATTTACTGTATACACTGCTCTCTGTTCGATAATGATATTATAATGATATTTCTTTGCGAAAAGACTCGTAAATTGCTCGTTTGCATTCTTATCCAAAAAAAATGATTTGCAAATGATTTCACAAATGTTAAAATGCATTTATTTAAAATTCACGTGGCCCAATCGAAGCCGTTTTAACATATTCAATTTGGATAATGTCTTAATTAAATAAAGACTATTCCTCTCATTTTCATGAATATTTTAAAATCATGATTCAATGAATAAAAAAAAAAAGACAAAGAAAAACTATACATTTATCTCCGCGTTCACTGACACGCGGTGCCACATGAGATTTTTTCGAAAAATTTTAGAGTATCTTCGTACATTTCCACGTGCTAATTTTAAAAGAACCATTAACTCTACACGCATCCCTGGTCATTAAGATAAAAGTAAGTGCTACTAAGTGTCTTATGGATAAGAAACGTGACCAGCATCTTTGTCGCATAGAAACGAGACGTTTTCAAACTTATTGTTAAAAAGTTGCAAAATGCTTCTTCATTATTTTACACTGTTTTATCTTGAATAATGAAAATCACAATCTTAACAATGAAATTAATAAAATGAAAAAAATTGAGACTTATGATTATTAAACAATAGTTTAAATTTACAATTTAAAAAAAAACGAAGTCACAAAGAAAACGCAATTTTATATACGTGTATATAAACGTGTATATAAAAAATATATATAAATATTACCTTAAAAATATACATAAACATACCTTATACCTTAATAGCTTTATGCAACAATACTTAGAATACAACATAAAATGTTCAATGTTGTGATTTCAAGATACTGTCAGCCATGATCCTTTGAAACAGCTTTATATAAGGAAATCCTCTCATACCCTTTATTCGTAAAACTCATTAAAAGTTTCCCTCTCTTAGTCCTTTATACTCTTATACAATATCAAAACTTTCAACTTATTAATAATAACTAGTAATCAACAAAAATCAACAAAAGCATTAATAATTATTAGACAAAAATTGTAATAAGTTCAGTAGACCATGAGAAATTGTGTAATAAATTTTCATTGAGCTATTGGAAGTTTCTAGAGGATTATTAAATGTTCAAAATGATGATCTATACAAGATAGAAAGATGTCTCTATATATTTATAATTATTAAACAATTGATGCATTAAAAAAAATTTAATTACGTCGTAAAGAATTAATTAAAATTTCTTATCTTTCTTAAAATTTTAGTTTTTATATTTTTAAAAAATTGTTAGATTTTTGAAAAAAATAAAGTTTAAAATATTTTTAAATATATATATATATATATATATATATTTAAATATATATAATATACATTTCATATATTTAATCCAAAATTTATTAATAATTCTATTTCAAAAATATTGTTAAATATATTTCTTTAAAATTAATTACATTAAATTGCAATTGATATTTTTTGATCATTGAAATATTATATTAATATTTATTTAGATAAACTATCAACAATCGTTTTTTAAATAATCAAAAATCAATTTTAATAATAAATTCAATATTATATATAAAAATTAATATAAAATATACAAAACATTATATTAATATTTATTGTTATTTTTCAATTATTTTTCAATTATTTTTGTGGTAATAATATATAATATATAATATATATTGTTTTTTTATGTAAATAAATATAATAAAACAATTAAAAGAACATCATAATATTTTGTGTGTTGAAGATAATTATTATGATTTTTAATATTTCATGTTTTTATAAATAAGGTAGAAAAAAGCTAGAAAAAAGTATATTGTTTATTGTTTAACAATAACATTTATTTTTTAATCGTTGATAAAAGCTTCATGTATAAAACAGATCTTCCATACAATATTTTTAAAGTACACTCAGTCTCTGCTATAATATCTTTTCTAATTGAGATTCTTTACATGCATTCATATGAGAAAATCAAAAATATAAATTTTATGTTATTTTTATAAAGAATATTTATAAATTAATTTAAATGATAACTTGAATCAATCAAAAATTATTATAATCTTCATACAATATTATAGTTCTTAAATTCTTTATAAAAGCAAAGTTGAATAAACTTAAAATTTATCACAAAATATGTATCAAGATCTTAATATTAAAGAACAAAGTTCGTGATCTTCATTATGCATCTTCATTATGCGTGCACATATTGAATATTCATTTCTTTACAATTATGAAAGCATATTTTAATAAAGTAATCACTATTATTAATTATTATATTAACTAGCCTGTGCTAATGATTTTATATATTGAGAATATTCGTATAGCTTTCTATGGCACAATATAAAATATGAAATGATTTTTTAATATCACAATAACCTTGTTTAAGAAATTAGATAAAATTTAAATGAACTTAATGTTAAATGACATAAGTTTGTTACACATTAACTAACTACATCTTAAATTAAAATCTATTTCTTTTTTATTATAATAAAACAAAAATAAAATTTTTTCTTAAAAAATAAATCTAAATAATATTGAATTGTAAACTGTACATATATATAGCAGAAAATTTTATAATTTATCATTAATTTTTTTACAAAATTAAAATATGTAACTATTATAATTTTATTATATATTTATTATATATATTTCCACAACTTATATGAAATTAGTCTATAATAAATAATTTTAAAAAAAATTGTGCTTCATGAAAAAATATTTAAATATTTCTATTTACAGAATATACATTAAATAATTTTTCATTACTAAATAATTTTCTCTATTAAAATTATTATTATTTAAGCAATAATTATTTTACTTATATTATTACTTATTATTAAAATATTAATATTATAGAATAATTTAAATATGCATTATTTTTGTTTTCAAAAAAATTATAAAATTATTATTAAAGCAAATTAAATAAAGTTTTGATATAACTATTTTACATTTTATATTTTATAAAACAAAAAAATTCTAAAATAATATTCTGTAAATTTAAAGGTTTAGATAGAATGGCAAATGGTTGTTCATTGCTCTTCATAAAAAGAACAAATTCTAAAACAAAATCATAAAATAAAATTCTAGATTTTATGCTAAGTTCAAACATAATTTACTGATGTTTGGTATAATTATTTAAATTTGTAAAAAAATATAAATTTTTAATATATAAAATATGACATACATACATTTTAATAATTTTTTTTTCCACAACTTCAATAATATGCTATATGTATTATATATTTATTGAAAGAAAAAATAGTTATATTTTATGAAAATTTAAAAATATCAATTTCTTTTTAACAGTTTACAATCCAATATTTTTATCAATGTCAATATAGAATATATTATCTTTGGTTATATATGTATACATATATACGTATATACGTATGTATACATAATAATTTTTAAAAAAAAGATATTAATTTTTAAAAATTAATTTCTGATACTACAAAATACCAATAATCATAAGTTCAGAAATGTTCGACAGATTCATTTTGTTATTTATATAATCTATAACTACATATTAAATATTGCAACCAAACTGATTAATCAAACTCATTATCTTATTATTAATATCATTCACAATGTCCCATGATACCTTCATTCCACACATTGATAAACATTCAATCTACTTTCACACATCACTTGAGAAAGAGTCATTCAATGTCAAATTAGCTGAAGAGTTTCTACTATCAGTTGAATTCATTGCAATGTAACGTCTTCTAAGTATTTCTTGCAAATCATTACATGGACTGTTGTCTCGTTTTATACGAAGAGGTCGTCCTCCAGGTGATCTAAAAAAATATATATAAATGCAATTATAAACTAATGTTCAGGAAATATTGTATCTAGGATGAATGATGACTCAATCACAAAGATGATTCTAATAAAGAATTAAACTTCAAAAGAAAAAGTTTTTATATTTTTGATATATTTTTAAATGTTAAATCACTTCTTTTCTACTTATATCATCAATATATTATATAATATATATATATATATATATAAACTATATTAATAAAATAAAAAATAATTTACCTAGCAATTGGTTTTAATTTAATACTATCAATATCTTTTAATACATCTGTCATAGAAATTTGAGAAGCAAATGGACCTCTTTTGCGATCTTCGACTTTATGATCTTGTAAACTTGCTCTTCTTGCAATATGAGGAGTCGGAGGTGGTAATGGTGGTGGTGGTGGTGGTGGTGGAGGAGGTTGTTGTTGTGACTGTATTATGTTTTCACTATCCATCCCATTTGTTAAAGAAGCAACAGATGTATCTAAATAGAACTTAAGTTAAAATAAATTTGAAACATAAACAATAAAACAAATAAATATCTCAAATATACATACATCTAGATTGTTTATTACTTTTAACTATTGCTGAAACTTGTTCCCTAAGTTCTTGAAGCTCTTGTTCTAAAGCAAGTAAACGAATTTCAGATCCAAAACTAATAGGCTCCAATAAATCTGGTCTGACATTAGACAATCTATCAGTAAAACACATTGTTAAATTATTAAATATAAATTAGTAAATGTATTGAATTAATACAAAAAAAATTTAATATGTATATGTATATATAATATGTATATATATAAACCTTGCAGATCCATATCCATTTGTATCAATATAATCACCACTAGTTTCTTCATTAATCATAGAGCTTGTCATTGAATGCAAGGGTGTAACACTAACATATATTTTTGGTGGTGGTTTCAAAGGTAACATTGAACCAATTCTACGAACAATGCTTCTTCTTTTTCCATAATATTTTAATGGTTCATTCATCTACAACAAATATCAAATTTATATACATTTAAAAATTAATAAAATTATTAACAAATAAAAAAATGTAAATAAAATTCTTTTTTAATTTAAAATAATTTATTAATTTAAAATAAGAATATATATTTCACATAAATTTCTTAGATATTAATGATTTGAATGGTTAGTAACACATGGTAATCATATATTACATGGTTTGCATACAAGTAAAAACAATTTCTTACCTTTGACATTTTTCGTTTTTTTATAAATTTTTTATTTTTTTATTCACTTGTTAAAACGAGATACATATATCGTACACTTAATAGAGTATATTAAGGTCATCCAAAATTCAAAATTAAAATAGCTTCTTCCCATTGACGCAAAGCCAACATCTGACGACAGGTTGTCGTAACACAAAAGCGCAAACTCCAATGAAAAGCGGCTTTAAATAAAACAATTATAGCTTTAATAACAAGAATCACTAAAATTTTTGTTTATATTTCTTTTACTTTTTATTGCAGTTATAAAACTTGCTTTGTATTATATATATATATAATACATATAATATATATTATATTAATATTATTATATTATTATTATTATTATTATATTATATATAATATATTATATGTTATATATTATATATGAATTAATATAAATTAATTTTTAAAGAATATTATATTGTTCATCAAATATTTGTTGGTATTATTTATTATTTATTTCTATTATTTTTCAATGTTAGTATTTATTCATGTATGACATAGATAAAAAATTGATATAGATAAAAAAATTATTCTATAATTTAGAGACAACATCAAATAAATAATTATTTGCATTTGTTAATTAAATAAAGTAATTTATAAAATAAATAAAATCATTCATATATTATGATTGTAATAAATAATTTATATATTTTTGAAAAAAATAATTTTTCTTTAAAATCTATAATAATTATATCTCTTTTCTTTTTCATTAAAATTATAATTCATTAATACTAAGAAAAATTTCATATTTTATTTGAGATTATAAAATTTTTATGGGAAGAATTAAAAGAAAATATTACGAACTTAAATATTGATACGAAAGAAATTAATAGTTTAATTTAAAAAATATTTACATGAATATGCATTTTCAATACTTAATCGTTCAAAAAATTTCTTCATTTCAACAGTTTATTCACATTTTTAAATGTCACGTTCTATTTACGTACCAAAAACTTTTAACAGATTTGTATCATATACATACATTCGTTCTTCTTTTTCATTTTCATATAATAAACAACAAATTATGTGTGTATATATATACATATATAAGTTTATGTATGTACGTATACATACTATACACACACACACATACATATATATATACATATTAATTCTATGCAAAATAGTAATTACTTTAATTACAATAAATTTTGCAATGTCTATTTTGGCTTTCATCATACAAACTTTTATATATTAATTGTAGAACACATACTTAATATACACTTATTTATATAATATTTACATTCATAATCAAAGTTACATTCTACAAAGTTGATCTAATAAATTTAAGATATATGTACATGATATATATTCTATCCCATATATCCTAAATTGATTTGATTTAAAACATATGTATTTCTTGTGCATTTTATATGGCACATAGTAAACCTAAATTGTTATATGATAAATTTGAAATTATTTTACAAAATATAATTTGTATTACAAGCAAAAAAGAATATATAGTGTAATTTTCAGAAAACCAAAATTTTTACATAAATCCTATTTGATATATTGCCACTTTCATTGTTATTATTTTTCCTATATATCACATAAATATATATGTACATTGTCGTTTGTACAATTTTTTATATACATATGTAAGGCATAGATTAATAAACAGATTTACATAAACAGAAATTGCAATTATATCACTTAATATTCAATTAAAAATATATTGTATCTTTAAAATTATCAAAATAATTATAATTATTATAATAAAATTATTATAAAGAAAAAATTTTTTTAAAATTGTATCAATAATTTATACATTTGTTTCTTTGTTTAATAAAATATAACACATATTTTAATAAAGTTAATATACTACTATTGTATTTAAAGAATATCAGTTTTATACAATTATTTATAGTTTGAAACTATTTAATCATAATATCATTATCTATATTTTTTTAAAATAGAAGTTAAAATTATACTGTAAATGAATAGCATAATATTCATTATTTGTTGAAATATTAATTTATATTGTCGATCATGGCACATATTTGAAGTACAGAAACATAAAGAAATAAAATTCTAAATATATATAATAGTAATTAAAAATTCTTTATCTGAAAAAATATGCTGTCACATTATACTGTAATGTGCACAAGAAATATATGTTTAAATTGTACATATAAAATTTACATTCATTAGAATTTTAACAGAATATTCGGTCACAACCTCATTAGAATAAATGTTTTGTGCAAACTGTTATGTATTATATGGCTTTTTTATAATTTTATTAATTTATTTGAATAAAAAGTAAAATTGAATTCTTTTATAAACACCTGTTCTATAGACTTAAAGTATTGTTCTGGTCATTTGTATCACTTTCTTTTATTTGATAATTAATATTTTTCTAAATTAAATTTCATATGTATAAAATATTAAAGTTCACTGCATATGTTTAAATTTAATGCAAAAATATTAGATGCAGTGTGATTAGAATTGCCAAACTTGTTGTATTTAAAAATTTGCACTTAACTTTTTATTTAATATTCAATATTAATATTTTAAAACTTAAAAACTTTCATTATAATTCATCATCGATATGTTTGCTTTTGTGTTTCTGTACATTAACTTTCTTATTTGTAAGTTCATTTATATGTTTTTCATTATGTTGTAGTTTATTTTCATCTATAGAATTGTAATTTATATTGATAGTTTCAAATTCTTTTGGAACACTAATAAAATCTTTATCTTCTTCTTTAGAAGTTGATATATGATTTTTATATTCTTTAGGCAGTTTAGAGGATATAATTTTATAATTATTTGTATTTAAATGAATAGAATTTGGATTATTTTCCTGATTATATTGTAAATTAACTATTTCTTTTCCAATCTTTTGGAATACATTATTTTTATCTTTGTCTATTGTTCTACTGTTTGTATTTATTTGTGCATCTTTTACTTGAAAATCATTGTCAGATAATAAGGATTCTTTATGTATTTGTTCATCAGCACTATTATTATTAGTAATTGTTTCTTGAAATTCGATATTATTTGATTGTACATTTTCTAGAGAGTTTGTAATCTTGGTAAAATCTGCTAAAGAATCTATATTTTTTGTAAGATCTTTAATTTTATTTTTTATAAATTCAATTTGATATTTTATTCTATTTTTTAATGTATTAGTTTTACTTTGATTTTGAGAAGAAACATTTAAAACTACTTTATTTGAATTAGCAGCTTCTTTACTTATATTATCTGTTACATCTCTTGAAATTTCAATATGTTCTTTATATTTTCGAATATTATTTTGTTCCGAATTTTTCATAGCTTTTTCTATTTCTGCTAATATAAAATATTCAAAATCTTCAAATTTTCCCACTTTAAGATCATCATTTTTCTTAGACATTTTAGAAATGTCTTTAGATTTTATTTCTGTTTTACTATTTTCATTATCTACCATAAAATCTATAATTGTAGAATCTTGATCTTTAATTTTCTTTAATACATCCAATTTTTCAAAATTTTTCAAATCATCCTGCCAATTATCAATTATCATATCATAATAGAAATTTTTATCTATTATTGATTTTTCTAAATTTTCTTCTGTTCCATCAGTTAATATTTCACGATATTTCTTATGAACACGATCTAATAGAGCAAGATGTTCACTTATAATTTCATCTTCCATGTCAAAAATACCTGGTAACAATTGTTTCAAAAACTTATAATTACCAGCTTGCGCGATATTAAATTCGAAAATTTTGAACAATTGTTCAGTATTTGGATTCTCAGACCGTATTGTTTTTAGCATTGTTGTGACTGTTTTCATATTTAAAACCATGATATCCATTTTTGTTAATAAATATTGTTTTAATAATTTTTGCTTATTAATATCCATTAATTGGTCCATTTTCATAATGGACGGATTTGGTACGACTACAGCTAATTCTTCTAAAAACCACGCAACTTTATCTCGTAAAGATATTTTTAATATGTTACTATCCCCATTTCGTGACTTTATTATCCAATTGTAATAACTTTCTAATATAAAACTTCTGATTTGTAAGCTTGTCTTTTGTTTAACATCCAAATATATATGATTAACAAAAAATTCTTTCATCTGTCGCCATTGTTTTTCTATTAATGTGTTATCCTCTGATTCTTTCGTGAGTGGAACAGATATGTAAGACGACGTAATTCTTACTTCCCCGCCAAGTGCATCTTTGATAATTTCAGCGCGTAGATTGTAAAAAAAGATTATGTCCTTATCATCTTCTTCATGTTTAATCACAGGAACCATATCCAAATTTGTGCCACTGCTTGGAGATGTCTGTTATAAAAAAAATATCTCTCGATGTTTAGGTTTATTTTATAATTTGTATAAAAAGAATTATAAAAATTTGATTTTAAAAAATTATTTATCTAATGACCTGAAATATATTTGTTACAAATATACACTAAATTAATACATAAAATAAAAAAGGAAAAATAAAAATATAATAAAAACATAATATATATAATNCATAATATTCAGTATGAATAAAAAATATATCTTTATATCGTTTCAATATAAATATCATAAATATTAAGAAATATCTATGTTTTTGTGATTGATTTTGAAATAATATTTGACACTGCCATCTTATATCATGTAACATATTTGTAATAAGAATAAAAGATTTTATCCATAATAAGTTATAACAAAATAACTTAGTATTGCTTCATATGAATTAAAATCCAAAGGAGAATGTATTCAATAAAAATTACTGCAAAACACCAAGCAATACAGACCTGTGGTGTCATTTGTCGCGTAAGAAAAGATTTTAATGATCCCTTCAATCGTTCAAACATTGATAAATCAGTAGGTGCTTTCAATTGAGCATCTTCTTTTGAAAAAAAATTTCCTAAAAAAAAATAACAAAATAGATGAAATATTTGAAATAATAAAATATATATAAAATATATATAAAAATATATATAAAATTAATGTAATCTTACTAATATCTTACCAAGAGTAACTGTAAGATCACCATTTGCCATGGCAATTGCTTTTAATAATTCAGAAGCCTCTATACTAAACAAAAATACAACTGGAATAGCTACATCATCTACTTCTTTTCCATCTCCTGACATTGCAAATATAGGTGAAGTTGCGGCGCTGGAACCATCTATATTATCCAATACTATTCCAGCAACAGCACCTGCTTGTTGAATGCGTCTCGCCTATCATATTTAAATAATTAAATAAAAATTCTTTTACAATATATTTTTTATAATATTGAAAATTTACCTTTTCAATAAACATACAACTACCCCGACCCATTATTGCTATTTTGCCTGTCAGTTTATCTGCATTATGAAGATCAGTACATGCAGTTGATGGAAATGTAAAAACAACTTTTCCGATTACTTTGTTCAATCCTTGTAATTCTAATCCAAATTGCGCTGGTCCAGCTAATAATGTAATTATTTGAGGTGGATTTGTGTTTGGTTTTACAAATGTAACAGCTTGTGGTTTAGTATCAGATTGTTGAGATTGCATTTTACTTATTTCAACCATTTCTTGCATAAATAATAATCCTTCTTCTGAATCTTGTGGTGTTTTTGCCTATAACAAATTAAAAATTATATAATTTATAATTCTTAAAATTATAATAAACAAAATATTTAAATATGTTAATAAATATAAAAAAATTTTATTTTACATTAGAAAATGTATGCAATAATTGCACACGTCCATCTGCCAAAGTTAAAGTTGTTATTCCCATGTCACTCAATAATTTTAAATGTTCCAAATTATTTGCCTATAGTAAAAAATAATAATTTTTAATATGTATTTAATATTTAAATTGTATATAATAGAGATTTAAAATTATTAGAGATTAAAATTCGAAACTGTTTGGTTGAAATGAGAATCTTGTTTTTTTTTTTTGGAATCGGATCAAATTTTCGGAAGTATTTTATAACTCGAAAATATATTCATTTAAATTAAATTTTGGAATTAAGTTTAAGCGCATATTCAATAACATTTTTTATATTAATATATCGTTTTTTGATTTTTTTTTTATAATTTCAAAGTTTTTTCACAACATATAATTTTTCTTTATTTCAACATTAAAATGATATTTTTTCAAATAATTTTTTTTTATTGCTAGTAATATTTTAACGGTAAATAGAATAAAATTTGATAAGCAATATTGAAAAATATTAAGAAAAATTTTAATAAACTTTTACATATGAATTTAAAATCTATTTATAATTTTATGCATTATTTTTGCTTTATATTTTTATCTTTCATTATTTTATTATTTTACATTGTTGAAAAATAAAAATAAAAAATATCTAAAAGATAGGAAATTCGAAACTATAATCGTGGCTGACTTAATTCTGAAATAATATTGAGTTCTCGAAATTTCCGATCTTCTAAAATGCTAATATATTATCCAATTCCATATTTTCAAATTCACTAAATATATATTGAAATCCTAACATTTTTAAGCTCTTTTGCATAAACATCTATACAATAATATTCCTTCACCTGAAATTGTGCAGCATTCAATCTTCTTTTTATTGCACGTCTGGGATATACATCTTCTACCATGTTTCTTAAAGGTTGTCTTACTGATGCAGGAAATAAATGTAGACTGTTAGGACAAGTACGATCCATTTCGTCCACATGTACAATATCTCGTTCAAAATCTTGCTTTATTTTATAAATTATAAATATTAAAAAATATCTGAATCATATCAATCTTATATAATTTTTTAAAAATTGATAATTTATATATTTTGATACAGATTTAATTAAATTTATTTATTATACTTACCGAAGAAATATTAGTTCTTATAGAAGCAAGTGTTAATGGTAATAGGTGTCCCTCAGTTGTAAAAATAAATTCATCCAAATCTAAAAGTAGTTCGCCTGGCTCCGCAAATAACAGAAATAAATATTTAAAAGTTTCTGATAATACGAAGCTATCCATTGTATCATCATGCTTATTAGTTCTAACATCTGATACAGCTGCATAACCACATGGTACTCTGGCATAAGTTTGTAGACTTTTGAGTACCTTACGCCCAACTCCTAAATAATAATGATCGCCAGTAGCACGATATAAGAAATATGTTGATTCTAGAAATTCTGGTCTTAATGGATGATGTCCCCAATGTACCTAATTATATAAATAAAAACATACATATATTAACATTTAATTAAGATTTATTTATTCATCTTAAAAAATATAAAATATTACAAATATTAAAAACCTGAAAATCAGTAGTAAATGCTTCTGGTATAAAATTATGTCTCTGCATAACTTGATACAACATTTCATGTGTTTCTACAGCTGGTTTAATATCGCCTTTTAATACCTAAAAAATAAAAATAAAAGAATCAAATAAATATAAAAAAATCAAATAAATTAATATTCACCTGCAAACCAGGCCAAAAGGCTAATAAAGCATCCATAAAATTTTTTGAATTTGTATTTGGTCTATGCATATGTACATCCAATAACATTGGTCCTTGGCTTACATATTTCATTACAGCTTGATAATGTTTATTAAAACGACCAAGATATTTTTCATCACCTATATTATAATTAAAAATTTTTATTTTTAATTTTAATTTTTTATTTTAATTTAATTATATCTTATTATATCATTAAAAATTTTATAATAAAATTATAAAATTATGAATTTTAATATTAAATGATAAATTATAATTACCTAATAAAATATATGCTTTAAGACAATATTCATAGTAGGAGTCTATACCTGCTCCTACACCAGAATCTCTTCTTACCCAATCACCGGAATGTACATTTAACACAGACCCCATTAAATCAGTACCACGATGACGCATTCTCCATAAAACATCCATTGCTTTTTGTGCTTTTTCCTATTTAATATACAATTATTATTATATTAGTTTTATATTATATTAACATTGAAATTCATTTTTATGAAATAATATTACAAAATATTATACTTCAAAAATTGGTTCTCCTGTTAATCTTGATAATGCTGCCATTTCTAAAATCATACTACCTGCACAGGCAGTACATGTTTCTCGTGATACTTCTAAAGGTACATCTTTCATACCATATTTTAAATTTATCTAAAAAAATTATATTGATGAATATATTTTGAAGAATACAAAAAGAATATTTTATTATCAAAATAAATTAAAATATTACTCTGCCATAGGGTATTCCTGTAGTTGTATTAAATGCAGGTAAAAATCTATATCCCAAATCTTTGGCTAAATTTAAAAGTTCACCTCTATACCATGGCATTATATCAGCTCTTTGCTGTAAATATTCTGCTAATATATGACCACTTAAAAGACCCCTATCAAATAAATTATTTTAAATTAATAATAATAATATTAATTATTAAAAAATTAAATAATTGTATAAACTATAATAATATATTTAACAATCATAAAGCATATTACCCAAGCATTCTAATATTAGTTTCAAATAGAGAAACAATAACATCAGTGTCAAAGCTAACATCTCTGACAACAAGTTTAACTGCATGTTCAAATTCTTCCAAATCTCCTAATACCTAAACATTAAATACATAAAAATGAATATAAATTATATTTTGTTATATATATTATATAATATATACATAAGAAACTTATTAATATAATTTCAATATTCTTACCACAAGTGTATCTAAGGTATCAACCAATGTAAGAGAAAAACTGAAAATATACATATATATGTATATATATATATATATATATATATCTATAATGTATTTCTTTATTATAATTTTTTAAATAATAAATATTAATAATAATAATAATAAATAATAATCATTTAAATATATATTATTAAAGAATTTATTAGTATTTAAAAGTATAATAAGCTATTTTTTAAGTAAAATTTATAAAAACAATTGATTTATTAAATTTAAATTTTACTTCAAATATATAATAAATATATAATAAATTTTTTTCCTTACTTTCCCAATGTAGAATCTATATCACCTCTATTTGGTTCTGATCCTCTATATCTTCCTTTACAACTTAATGGCATTAATTCATCAGCAGGATATGCATTATCCTAAATATAAATTTATTATTTATTTGAATGTTTTATTTGAATTTGAATTTGAATGTTATTTGAATTTAAAATGATTTTAATCAGAAAATTATAACACTAATACTATATATTTTAATATCTTATAATAATTAAAAAATTATATATCTGATTCATAGTATAATAAATTTTATTACTTTATATTTATATATATTCATAATTTATAATTTATAATTTATAAATTCATAATTTTATAATTTTATATTTTATATTAGTTTCATTAAATTTTTTTAAATATTTAATTTATATTTATTATATTATATTATATTTATTTATATTATTTGAAAAATAAAATTTTTTGTACAAACTTTACCATATAAGCATTGTATGCATGACAAAACATATCTCTAGCTTCTTCTCTGCAAGTATAAAAATATATGCAAAAAATACATATAAAAATGTTATTATTTTAATATAAAATTAAAAAATGATACAAACTTTAATGCTTTCCGTTCTTCTTTACTCATATATTCCAATGGATCATCTTCAGATGCAACTAACAAGGCTTGTATGCTGCATCCAAACATTAGTAATCCCCAAATAAATAAATCACAAGCCATTTTCTTTATATTTGAAAATATATTCCTTTTGATGTCAAGATCTTGTATTTGTAATAGCACACATGTTTTTTCTATATACTTTGTAATTTATTTTATCAAAATATCATTATTGTATAATAACAAAATAATATATTAAAGTGCAAATTTTATATGCACTAAACGTTTAACACGTTTTTTATTGATATCTATCTTTCTGTGTCTTCTGTAGCATTTTTTGATAATTATCACAAATATCATAAATTTATTAAAAATACATATTATTACAAATAAAAAGAAAATTTATAATATTTAATTATTAATATCTATTAGATATATTTTTAAATGTGTGTAGAAGAATTAGAAATTGAAAAATCAAAATATACTTGTTCTAGGTTATACAAGTTTTTAATTATTTTTTCGAGTAGGTTGGTGATGTGTCAAAATATGATGGCAGATAATAGTAGAAATATATTTAAATATAATACATAAAGAGATAAACGGCAAGAATAACAGCTGATTGCGTATTTTCATCAAGGCCAGATGATGTGGCTAGTGTCAGTTTGCTGTTTAAACTATTTTTCACTTCGGACTATGATATATACGTGTCGGTTACACCATATGTTTTGTAATTTATTATACTTTTGTATCGAATAAAATTTTGTTTAGAATTAATTCGATATAATTATTTTAGAAATATTTGAGAGAACCTAATAAAATATAATAGATTATTCCCAAATAATATAATAGTATTTTTCCTAAGAAACTAACCTCTCAAAGAAAAGTGCAATTAAATAGAAGAAATCACGTGATCCTGTCAAATAATTTATTGCAATAAATATCAAATTTAAATTCTTATAATCAATTTTTTCTATTTAAAAATTTAATTGAACAATTTTTATTTTATCCTATTTTTTTTTTATTTTAGATATAACACAATTAAAATATAAAAACAATTATGAAAATATCATTTTCATAATAAAATATTAGTTACATTGAATTGCGTCTTGAAATTGGAACGTGCATAAGCGAGGAAAAGCCGGCATTAAAAGTATCGTGTAATGAACTTATAATATAAAACTTTAATAAACGAAATCATAATTTTTTCGAATTATTTCAATTAACAAAATAATTAAATAATATAATAAAAAAATGAAGCTTTTAACGCATAATATGTTAACTTCAAAATGCTTAAAAGGTGTAACTGTTGGATATCCCCTTGGAATTGTTGTAAGTTTTACATATATATATAAATATATATTATATATATTATATATATATATATATATATATATTTTGAGGTTAATTTAAATTAAAATTGAATAAAATATTTTGTAAAAAAAAAAAAATAAAATATTTTAACATGTTTATGTTAAAAATCGCATATAACATACTATTTATGATATATTTTGTTTAATATAAAGTAAATATTCAATTCAATTTAAAAATTTTTTAATAAAGAAAGCATTACATTTCTTATATAAAATTGTAGGCAAAAGATATTAAAGTCTCAGAAGTAGATTTCAATTCAGAATTTATCGCAAGAATAATTCCAAAACTTGATTGGGCTACACTTTGGAAAGCTGCAGAAAGTGTAAGTTTTTGTATTTATTTATATAAATAATTGGAAATAAAGATTATTGTTAAAATTTTTAACGTATTAAATATATAAAAATATATAAAATAATTTAAAAATTATGAAATATTTTAAATATCATTTAAAATAAAATATTTTTATTTATAGTCTTTATTAAATTTTTTATTAAATGTTAAATATATGAAAATTTGTTTTAAGTACGAACTAATTTTTCTGTAATTATTTAGTATTATATGAAATAATTATGACTTAGATTTAAAATCATTCATTTTTTTTTCTTTTTCAATTTAAAATTTTCAATATTATCAAAGTATATTTATATCTTTTTTTAAATGTAAACAATAATATTAAAAATCTGAGTCACATATACCAATGAATAATAATATATTATATATCAATGCAGATAGGACACGTTGGAGAATTACCACAGACTCTGATTCAAGATTTTGAAACAAACGAGGAATTTTTAAAAAAAGTTCATCATGTATTACTTGAAGTTGAAATCATTAATGGAGATCTATTATGCCCGGAATCTGGTAGAAAGTTTCCAATCAATGATGGTATACCAAATATGCTTTTAAATGAAGACGAAGTTTAAAAAATTAATATTACAATACATAAATTAGACACTATCTTTATATTTTTTTTTTCAATCAATGATAAATATTTATATGTTGTACATAAAATGTTTCTTTCTTTTTTAAAATATACATAGTTTAATTTTATATCTTTGTTATTGTAATTAGTGCAAAATAATGTAACATAAAAACAATAATTTAAAAACTATATATAAAAAAATAAATAAAAAAATAAATAAATATATATTAAATTAAAATTATATTGCATTTTTTTAATATTTTAGATTTATTTAGTAATTACATTATATACTATACACTATATACTAATTACATTATATACTTATTTAGTAATTACATTATATTACTTAATATTTTATGGAATAAAATAACATATAATCATGTAAATAGTATGATTATATATATATATATATATATATATATATATATATATATATAAAAGAATTATAAATAAATTATTACACAAAATTGGTTATAGAGATTTTTATTGTACAGATATGTGTAAATACAATGTAATATAATTTGCATTATTGCAATATTTCATATATAATATTTGTATGTATGTAATATTTATATTTTTAATTATGAATTATTTTAATTCATTTTAAAATGTATTAATTTTTTAGTTTAAATTATCTAGGACAAAATTCTTAAAGCTAAATATGATTTTAATATAATTGTAGCGAACTATATTAAACACAAAATAATTCTGAAAATATCTAAATATATAGTTTTTTCATGTGTTCACATTGCATAAAGTCTATTAAAAATAGTTTTGTTTCTGCAAATAAAATAACATATACACGAGAAAAATTGCATGGAACTTGAAATCTTAATTGTGAAATAGAGTAACTTCATTAATATATAATGTCATTTTTTGCATATATAGCAAATATCTTATGCATTAATACAAGAAAATCCATATCAGATTAACAAATCTCATATGATAAAATACATTTATTATTTTAGGGACAGATTTTACTAACATTTATTGCATACAACCTTCTATTTAATTCATTTCTATGTAATTTAAAATAATGAAAGATATTTTACTTTTCATTTTCTATTTCATATTAATATTTTATAATGAATTTATTGGATGGAAGAATTCAAAGAAATAAATTTGGCATTTTATATTATTGACTAATAGTTACTTCACAATACATAATTACATAGTTCATAATACATAAGTTTAAATACACAGAATACAATATCTAATTGCATTTGAGAGAATGTCTTTCATATTGAAATATCAAATTACAATAATTATCTAATTAAAGAATTAATTTATTTTATTTTTCAGCATATGTATCAATACTCAAAATATAATTAAAATAGATTATTTTATCCCTCCTAATTTCTCCAAGTCAAAAAGCTATAAAAATAGCCCTAATGTTTCAACCACAGCCCATCTCTTATTAATTTTTATTCACATATTAAATTTTCTCAAAGGCAGGATTATTTTAAATTAAGCTATGAAAATACTTTTGTACATTTATTTAATTATAGCATATATAAAGTTTTATTTTTCGTTTAATTTATCATTAAAAATCCTATTTTGGTTATGGCCTATCATATGTAATAATTATCTTGGAATTGCATTTTGGATATGCAATTTATATCTATTGTATATTGTAATATGATTTAGCATATAAAACTAATAATTTTTCAAATATTTGTCACATAATTAAATTTTTTTATATTTTAAATTACCTCAAATATTTTATAATACTGAATGTATCAGTTGTGATGCTAAGAACTAGGTCCTTTGGCAATTTATGATTTTTACAAATAGAATTTAAGTATTAGAGTGGTAAAAATTTTATAATCTTAAAAATTTTAATATGATAATATAGTATAGATTATAAAGACTTCTAAATTATTTTTATATTTGTTAAAAAGAATTTAATATTCTTTTATATTTTATAAATTATTTTAACAAAAATATAATATAAATGAAATATAATATAAATTTCACTAATATATAATAAAATTTTTTTTCTATTTTTATAAATTAAGAATTTAGGAGTTAAAAATTAATTTTTTAAGTTTATTTTTTAATTTTTTAAATTATTGCAAAGAAAAAAGAATATATATTAATTAAAATTAACAATATATGAATTATATTAGAAAATATTTTTTTAATTTGTATTTAATTTTTTAAGATTTCAATAATTTTAAAAATACTAATAATTTTAATTTTTTAAAAATAAAATTCTTGCATAAATTTATTGAAATTAATCAATGTATATATTACAAAAAATTTTTAAATAAAATTAATATTATAATAAATATTTATAATATTTATAATAAAAATTTATAATATTATATTAAAATAATATTATAAAATATTTTATTTATAAAATTAGTTACTACTATTAATATTATACTATTACAAATATTAAATAAATTTCATATTATATTTGAATATAATATGTTATATTGAAATTATTAAAAACTTTGTTTATATTTTGAAAGAAGTTAAGTATAATTTTATGTTTAGATATAATCAAATAATTTAATTTAATATTAATAATTTAATTTAATTTAATATTAAAAGTTTTTTTCAATTATCTTTTGAATATTTCGAAATTTGGTCATATTTAGAAATTTTTGTTTATATACATGTTAAAATGCACAAGATATGTCAAAAATGGAAGCATCATGATTTTTCCAAATTGATAATATATAATACTAGAATGATAATTATATACTTTTTTAAATTATTAAAAACATGTTTATCTAAATAAATTTTTGAACATTCATTTAAATATTATTTTATCTTCTTTTTTATCTTGTAGATAATTTGTTATTCATTCTTGGTATATAATAAAATTAATTAGTATCTCATGAATATAATATAATGAATATAAAACAATTATTAAAATGTAACTAACTAAAACAAAATTAACAAAATAATATTTATGTAATTATGTAAAAAAATATATATAATAAACATTTAATGAATGAATTTGAATCTAATTATAATATGGAATTAACAATAATTGTTTACTTAAATTAATATTATTATTGGAAATTTTAAAAAATTAAAAAATAAATATTTTGATTAAATAATTTATAAATAATTAATTTTCAACTATATACTTATATACTTACTTATTTATAACTAAAAATCTGTATAATTTATTAAATGAAATTATTAAATAAAAAAAGTAATTTATACAAAACTGAAATATAAATAAATTAACAAACATAAAAATTGACAAAAAAGCAGTTGCACATATTTCATTTACCACGACTTTCTGTGTTTGAAATATTTCTTTGAGAATAAATAGATCCTTGAGTTAATTCCCTCAATGGGCCTTTTCTCAATTCTGGATTAGGTCCTTTGGCAACATAACGATTTCCAAAAACCAAACTTGCATCATGTCCATTAGCTATTGTTTTATTATATATTTCTTTACTTAATAAATTCGGATCTGGTCCTGACCAGGGTGCATAATCAGGTCTAAAAAATTTAAAATAATTTTATTTATTATTTATTTAAATCATATAATAATTATAATCATATAAAAAATACAAATTTATTATAATTTATTAATTATTAATATTAGAAAAAAAATGTTTAACTTACAAAAGTAAATCATTATTAGCTCCTTTTGGTAAATCAGGATTTGGTCCAACTGATTTTGTCAAATATGGAGATTTGTATTCATTGTCTTCTGTTGTACTGGTTCCTCGAGAAACTCTAAAAATATTATTGAACATTATATTTTTATAATGAATATTAAATATAATTATTTTAAAAAATCATAGATATGGCAAAATATAATAGAATTTCGCCTTACTTTGGTATTTCTATTTTATTTTTAGATCGTTTAGATTTTTCCGAATCTGCATCCTTAACTATTTTTTTAATTGGTGATACAGTTAATTTTACGGCTTCAGTTATTGGTGGACTATCTTTTCTTTCATCACTTTTACTACTGTAATATTATATATTTTTATTTAGATAAAACATTTGCATGAAGTATAAAATTGAAATATTGTTTAATTAGAAAAAAAGTTTAAAATTTCCATTACATATATAAAAAATACGAATTTCTTTATTTAGATATATATTACCTTTGACTACTTGATGTACATAAAGGTCTTGTAGCTTCTTCTGTAACCATGATGTCTAATATGTGTATTGCTCTTTCTTCATCATAATCAACGCTATCCATAGCGAGCATTATTACTCTTTCTGGCACTGATTTATATTTTTCCACTAATCGCATTTTCACTAATAAATCATAATTTAGAAAAATTAAAATATTGAAATTAATAGTTTAATTCTTTGTGATCCGAATCATATTTGATGTTTTATCCTAGATTTATATTTGTAAATTTTAAATTACTTTTAAAATTTACTTCATAATTTAATTATATTTTCATATTTTATACTCAATACATATATTTTATACTAATAATTCATCAATATTGATATTATGTCTATAAAACTAAATTATAATATAAAAAATACATTAACAATAAAACAAGATTTTCATATGAAACTAAAAAGAATTAAAATATTGATATTATTAACATTATCAAAATATTAAATATATTTACTTTTATTTTTTTCTTCTAAACTTTTCATACGTGGTGGTGGGGTAGGTGCAATTTGTTGTTCTTTTTTTATCTGAAAAAATATATAAATATTTTATCTATAATATTATGAAATATTTATAAAATAAAATATATTAACATTATAAATATAAAAAAATATAAATATATAATTATAAATTATACAAAAATATATAATATATAATTATAAAAAAATATTAATTTTTTATATGATGTACAATTAAACATAAAAAGATTTGATATATTACTTGTTCTTCTTCCTTTTTTCGTAATGATTTAGGAGCTATGGGATTTCGTTTCTCATAACCCAAATCAATTAATTTTTCAGAAGCTTTTTGAACATTGTTATCACTTTGTTCCAAAATATCAAGCAACATAGTTTCTTCTACTTTTGGAAATACATTTTTCAGGTACCTGCAATGTAGTATTTTAGTACGTAATATTTATTAAAACTATTTTGTAATACACATGATATAAATATAAACAGTCTACAATATAGAATGAATATTGTGAAGATTTACTTATAAATTAAAAAATAATAATAATAATGATTATTAAAGAAAAATGTATACATTAAAATATCCATTTAGTGATTAATAACTAAAAATTATTAAATTATAATAATTAATAATTAATAATTAATTAATAAATTATAACAATTGTATGCACATATAATTGATAATTTGATAATTTGAATAAAAATATTATTTCGAATTTATTAAAATTAGTATAATAATTAGTATAATATAAATCTAAAAAAAATAAAATTATATATTTTAACTACAATCTCAAATATAATATTTCAAATTATAATATAACGTGCACATATTATCATGCTTTAAACCACATTTTTGTTCAATAAATGTGGTTTATTGTATATATGGTTTATTGTATAAATGAGTTTTATTATATTTATATAATAAAATTATATAATAATTATATAATAATATTATATTAATATTTTTTTTCATTTTGTTTGATAATATTTATTATTAATTAAATATTTAAATAATTGAAACTTATATTATTGTTATTTTTCTTAATTTACATGTATAATACTGAATATTTTTAAAAAACTCATTTATTATTATGAAATTTTTATTATAACAAACAAATAACATAAAAGGAAAATATGAATTTTTATTATAATTATTAAAAATTAAACAAAAAATGCATTGATGATATGAAACCAACCTATCTATGATCTGTGTAAATTTTATATTATCCAACATATGGTGTATTGTAAACCAGGAAGAAACTGAAATGAAAAATGAATTCGAAATAACATTATATATAAAAAAATTAAATATAAAAATAAATTAAATATAAATTATAATAAGAAAAAACGAAACATACAAATTAAATTATTCAATAATTTAAAAAAAATTACTAAAAAATTATTGGTTTTTTAATATCATTCTTTAAAAAACTACTCAAAATATAGATTTATCTACTATATAGGATGTAAATTTTTGCAACATATTACTATTATTGCTTAGTCAAACATTTTGCATTCTCACATTGATTAATTGCAATATTATCACTTATAAAATTATACTTAACAAATTTTAACACATTGCAGATAAATAAATTTATAATTTCTAATTCTAATTTTTATTTATTAATAAATTATAGAAGATAAAAATTGAATTTGATTAAATGAGAAATATTTGATTGTATAAATAGTCTGCAATGTGTAATAACACATGCTATCACTACACAGCATTGTATATACTTATGTACAGAAAATGTACAGAAAATACATCAGATATTCAAAATAAACTAATATGTATAATGTTTTTTTTGCTATCTGATATATTTCTTTGCAACTATCACAAGATACAATATCAACATCTAGCATCCATATCTGGTAAAATTTAAATTATTAATATAGGAAAAACCTAAGTTTCATTTTTGGGGAGTTAGGGGCTGGCCGAGTCCCACGAGGTGGACTCAATGTTAAAGTTGCATGTATAGCATGTGGTGGTAATCGCCATCTTGGTATTGCATAGTTAGAATGCACTCCCATAGGTGTGCATGGTCCTGGCGCACAAAGAGGATTCTTTTCCACTTGTAAAGCGCTGACAACCAAAGCTGCTCTGTTATGGTATCTGAAAGATATCAGCTACCACCTTAGCACTCTAATTGTATAGTGCTAATGAAACTCAATGAAAAAAACAAACTAATATATATCAATACATATCAGAAATATAACTAAATATAAAAAATGTGTATATTAATATAATTCAAATTTAAGGATATAAAAATTTATATTAATGGACATAAAAGAAGTTAACCAAAATTTTTGTTAATAATGATATATGATAATATAAGGATTTAAATATATATTATAATTTATACATATACATATATATTTATGTATATATTTACTTACTTTTTTAAAAGAAGTCGAATATGAGTATCAGAAACTGTTGGAAACATTGCATTGATTTTAGCAACTTGCAATTCAGAATCTGAATTCTGTGTTAAACATGTTTCCATATTTTTTATTGGTGTTGAAGATCCCAATGTCATATCTCCAAGCCTATTTGTCATTGCACTAACTGATTTTAGAGATAATGGAGTTTTCAGATCCTACATAAATTATTTCCTTAATTAATTATTATATTATAAATTAAATATTGTTAAATATTTTATATTTAATATTAAAATATATAAAATAATATATTTAATAAATAGATAATAATAAAATTAATATAAAAATATTTAATATAAGTTTCATATAAAATAATATTATTTATATCATTATTTATTTTTATATTGATAATTTATATAAAAAAATATAAGAATAATTAATTCAAAATTTGACTTGATTTTAAGTTAAATATCAAAATATCAAATAATATGTAATAATGCATATAAATTACAAATTACTTACCTGCAAACTAGGGGGTAAAAATGCAAGTTGTGGATTATGATAAGGAGACGGTGTAGGATAGATTTGAGGAGCTCTATGAGCTCCTGCATAACCTAAATGTCCACCTCCGTTTCCTCCAGTCTATTTATTTTAGTTGTACATATTATATTTTATCCAAATGCAGCATGTGTATATGATAAGAATACATATATTGGTAGTGCAATTAAAATTTTAATATATGCATGAATATAATTTTAAAAACTCATATTTTTTCATATATAAAAATATATATGTTCATTATATGATGATTTAATAAATCTAACATATTTAATATATAATAGAAATTATCTACTAACCTGCATAGGTATATCTTGGGAAGTAATAGTTGTAGCAGAACTCAGTGCCATTGAATTTTGTGATTGTATATACTGAGAATACTGCCAATATCTTACTCTTGGATCTTCCCATGTTGTTGTACGATTAAAATGATTTATAAAATATCTGTAAATATTTTATATATATTTATATATTAATTAATAATTAAATTATGTTATTATACTATTTATCATGTAATAATTTGATCATAATTATTTATAATTATTAATATATTATTATATCCCAATAAAACAAAAAATATTAATGAAGAATAATTATATAATAATATTCTTTTTTATCAATTTATATTTAACAAACAGTTAAATGACGAAACAAATCATGATAATTGCGTAATATTAGTTATTTATAATAAATAAATAATTTCATTAATATTTGTTTTTTCTAATATCAAATAATAAAATAACATAAGTTTTTATAACAAATGTACATACGGACGACCACTTCGAATATCATATCTGCATTCCCAACCAGGTGGCAATTGACTTCTATCACTTTCTTCAGCCATCTTTACGTATTTTGATAACTTAAAATAAATTGTTCCGCACCTAATATTGCATATTTATTATTATAGTTAGAATTGATTTTAATTATATGAGAATACAAACAAATTAATTAAAATTAATTATTATATATAATATTATATTATATAATATTATAACATATTTTACCAATCATTAAACATAAAAATTTGAAATATTATTAATTCTAAATATATTTATATGTTAAAAATATATTATTTGACACTAAATAATTGAAATTTATTCTATATTATATATTCAGATAATATTTAATAATATTTTAATATAAAATAATATAATTAAGTGCTTTTAATTTAATAAGATTTAAATAATTTTCATTCTTCAAACATATATATAAATATTTATTAATATTCATTTTATATAAAATATAAAATATTGATTTAAATAAGTAGAATTATTTTATAAAATACATAATTTAAATTAAATTTTAAATTTTTAAATTTAATTTTTCATATTGATTTATTTTATTAGATTTTATTAATTCTTACATCATTTATATTCTATTTAAAGAACAATAAATTATACAACAAAAAATTTCTTTAATAATAGAAATATTTTAAAAAATATCAAATTATTATTTCATATAATTACATAACATTTTTTTACATTGAATATAATAAAAATTACACAGATTGTTTAAGTTTGATATTTATTACATATACATTTATTACATGTTTTTTGGATATTTTATTAAATAATAAATATTGCAATTTGTTCTTTAAAAATAATTAAATTTCTAATATTAAATATCTATTTGTTTTTAATGTCACATAATGAATATCATTCCTTTTTTTTCTTCAGTATAAAATCATTATACATACTATATATCATTCCTAAACCAATAATACTAAGAGCTGTAGCTTGAGCTGCAACTCTTAGCTGTGTTAAATATATAGAAGGATTTACTGTTTTTGTTTTCCATTTATATACACCTATTCCACATATAATAGATAAACCTGTTAAACCTATAAAAAAAATCTTATTTATTTTCATAAAATAATATTAAATTTGAAAAATTTATTCAGATTATTTATATTTTAATTATATTATAGTGAAAAATAAAATAATTATTATTAAAAAATACTGATTTTTATTATTTTTAATATATGTTTTCTTTTATATTCTTAATTTATTGACAGAGTAAATAAACATACAATAATGAAATAATAATTAAAAACATACCAGCTACAGCAAATGGAGATCGTTTTACTAGTGCATATAATTTTTCTGTCATGGACTTTTCATTTTCTAATGTTTGTCTAAGAGCTTCTTCTGGAATTTCCATTAATTTTGTTTGTTTCCAAATATTTTCATCCATTGTTCACCTATATAATATTATTTATAAATTTAATAAAAAAAATATAATGCACATATATAAGATATTTTATATGAATATTATATATTACATATAATCATATATATTTATCTATGTTATTATATATATAATATAATATATAAATATATATAATGTTTTTATAAAATGATATTAGTAAAATGATTTTGAAAGTAATATTTTTAAAACATATATGTATAATTTATTTAGATGTACATGTAATATTATTAAATAGTTATTAATTAATATAAATTTATATAATAATATAATTTATAAATAGATATATGTAGTACATATAATAAAAAATACAATAAAAAATAAAACTTAAATAAATTAATAAAAAATAATAATATATATAATACAATGTTTAATAAAAAATAAAATTAAAAATCACTTATACTACATATTTATATTCATTCAATTAAATATTTTATTTTAAATTTTAAAAATTTTTTTTAAAAATAAAAATATTAATAATATATAATTACAATAATTCTTTTAATGAATTAATTTTGCATTTTGTCATATAATATTGCATATCTTATATATAAATTTTATATTGAAATATAATTTTTTAAATTTCTATTATAAAACGTTCTATTATTATAAAATATATATATCCGTTCGCCTATACATATACATATATTTAAAACGAAGACAGACGAAGGTGATAATAAACAGAACAGTTTCACTTTATCTATATCTCTATCTAATCATTTTCAATTGCTTTTAATTTAATAAATAAATTTTGATAAATTTTTGTACGATTTTTGAACAATTTTTGTTTTGGTTTCTCTTTCATGAATATATTAACATATATATATATATATTTAATATCAGCATGTATATAAACCAAATACTCTGATGATATTTAAAATGTTTCGAAATAAGAATTTTATTTCATAATAACTTTAAATTAATATTTACTTTGTACTAAATAATAATTTGTACTAATAAAATTCATATTGATATTTTAAGATATATATAAAAAATGATTTATATTATTTATAATATATATTTATATATCTTTGTTCAATTTTTTAAGAATGAAAAACAACTTTAATATAAAATCATTTTGGTAGATATATCATATTTTACATTATATTTTACATAAAAATTAAATTCATTTAATTATAATAAGTTGTGATTATTTTTTATAGTTTTTATAAAAAATAATATTTATCAAATATATAAATTTCGTCTTAAATTTATCACTTATTTATATATGAAATAAAGATTTTACCTTTATTATTTAAAAATACATTCACAAATAATTTATAACATATGTAAATTTCCTCACCGTTCTATGTCTTATGACTGTCATGACGCAACTGCACTTATTTCATGTATGAATACCCTACCAGACTGTGAATTTCTCTATTTTTTTATATATGTTAAAGATATTACACATTTTAAATAGCACAACTCTTTTTAACTTTATAAATTTTTTAAAATTTTATAAAATTTAATATACAAACATTACATACAATACACTATCTTAAATAAAGTATTTACATAGATATATTATAAATACCTTATAAAATCACTAATAAAATTCTATATTGACAATAATTATATAATGATTAATTTTTATTAGATTAATATTTATAATTTTTTAGTAATTATCTATTTTTATAATTTATTAATTTTTAATTAAAAACGAACTTGTATTTTATAGATTAATTTAATGTTTAAAGAAATTTTTATACGAAATTTAAACTTTTTAATTTTGATTTTATTAAATATATTATATATTTATTATATATTAAGTATTATTATATATTTATATATTAAATAATTAATTATAAAGTTTTAAAATTATTTGTAATTTTTGTAAAAATTGTTTTATTAAAAGCTTAAGTTCAATGATTTAAAATATATAACAATATTATATGCATTAATATTATATGCATTACTATTATATCCATACAAATTCAAATTTAATAATCATAATATATTTGTAAATTTATTTTTATTTCTTGTTTAATCATTTTATATTTATATTAATATTAAAATTATACTATATTTTTTATTAATTAACAATAAAATAAAGATCATATATTAAAATTTCTTTATATATATGGATTTATATAAGTATATTCATGTAAGTTACTTATATATATATCTATATAATACTTATATCAGTAAAACAAGAATTTGTCAGATTTTATTTTACAGGATTTTAACAAGTTAAATAAACTGTGATTAATATTATGATTTGAAATGAAATTATATTCTCCTAAATTTATAATAAATTATAAAATTAAGAAATATGTATTTAAAATTAAAGTATACTAACCTGTTAACTATCATATTATGAAAGTATTTAAAAAATATTTATTATTAAGGCTTTTTAAAGTTAATAAACTTACATTTGTTATTATTTTAAAGTAACATCTTTTATATTTTATTCAAAACATAAAACTTTAATCATAATTATGGCTGCAATAAGACATACATTACAAAGAGAAGTATTCACACCTAGCGATGAAAAATTATTAAGTATATGTTATGTAAGCAAGGCATATAAAAAAAAGAAGATGAGTTTTTTATGTTTAATTACAACTACAGATTCACCAGCATCTTTACTTTTATATCAAGTAAAAAAAAATGACAAAAATATATTTAAGAAAAAACAATCTTGGTCTTTAAGCGATATACAAATTGTGGATGGTGTAAAAAATGATTCTATGGATATAGAATTACATATTGATAAAGTATATAAATGGTCAGTGACAACAGCACAAGAACGAAGAACATTTATAAGTAATTTATATACTTATTCATGTAATTTAGCTCAAAGACCACAATTTAGAAATATTCCCAAAGAATGGCTCATAGATCCTAGTTCATTAAAAGAAAGTGATAGTATCACTTTCACTCCAGGTAAAAATAATATTTTTCTTTTTTAATATTATAAATATTATTATATTATAATATAATATTATATATATACATATTTTGTAATCAATTTATTATTTATTTGTGTTACAACAATTTGCATTTTTTTATGATTATATATATATATATAATAATTTTAATTAATTTAATATTGCAATATTTTTAGAACTATTAACGTCCCCTATTTCATCTGATTATCAACCTATCACTGAAAAAGAAGCTGCTGATTTAGAACAAATGATGGAAGATTGTGAATATGCAGTTTCTAATGCTGAACTTTTTATGGAAACTCTTTCTAAAGATCTTTCAATTCTTGATGGGGTAAAATTATAATTTTAATAATTTTCAATAATCCATTATATATTTTATTCAAAATCTTTTTTATTAATAAATATAGGAAAATGTGCAATCAGTTTTGGCATCAGAAGCTCGTGTAACTCAATTAATGAATAGTATAGAAATAGCAATAACTGAAGCTTCTATTGTTGAAGCTCGTCTAGCTGCTTATGATGAGGCCCTTGGTAGGATTAGAGAAGTTATGGCACGTGTAGGTCAAAAAAATCAAGCTATTCATACAGCTAATAATAATGCACGACTTTTATTAGATCAATTGAACACAGTCATTGTAAGTAATTTTCATAAAATTTATAATTTAATTATTTTATTCTAAAAAATTAACTATATATAATAGTTATATTAATTTTACATTAAAAAATTTAACATATATATACACAATTATCATTTTATATATATATTAAAATAATATATATTTTTTATAATAATATATTTTATTATATATATAAAGTAAATATATTTTTTAATTTTTATATTATATGTAAAATTCTAATTTTATAATAATTTTAATTCTAATTCTTTTATAAAATAATTTTATAAGTCACAATTAGATATTTCATCAACTCATCAACATATTTTGAGTGAAGCTGAGCTTCCAGGAGAAAAAGATGTACTTAGCCAAGCAGGTGCTGCTCTTTTAAAAGCAATAACAGCTCCTCTACCACCAGGACTTGATAAATTAAGTGCAGTAACAGAACAAAAGAGACGACTTGATAAACTTAGAATAAAATTTTCTGTGATTGTAGCTAGACATCTAAATAATCTCTTTATACATTTGGTATATATATATTTATATAATATATATAATAATATAGATTTAATTATTATATGAATAATTAAAATATCAATAATATATAATATAATATTAAAATATATAATAATATAATATTAAATTATAGTGTTTTTATAGGGTAATGATATTGGAGATATGTCAACATCAATGACTGATTTAATTCTTCCAACACATCAAGCAGTTCATTATGAACTTGAACCATATACAGAATTAATGCAATTATTAAGAGCATTAGATAATAAAGCTTTTGTACAATTAACTAAAGTTTATACAGATACAATGAGTAAACTATATAAAAGAGATTTGAAAAGATTTTTTGAGGAAGCAAGAAATAAGCTTATTTGTAAACGTTTTCAAGGTATATATTATATTTTTCTCTTTTCTATTATATTTTAAATTTTTATATTATAATATTATATTATAATTTTTAACAAAAAATACTTTTTAAGCAAATACATCAAAATCTAGTGGTCAAAAAGTAGAAGATTTATTGAATCCTGCACCTATTTGTTTATTAAGTGGTGAAATATGGACACCTGTAGGAGAAGGAAATCTTTTAGATTCAGTTCTTGATTGTATGCTTTCTCAAATGCAACCAGTTTGTCTTGCAGAACAAGCTTTTTGCATTTCTTTTCTACAATTAGATTCTGTTCTTTCTCCATCAAAAGTATGTAAATTATTTTAGTAGAAATTTATTAAAATATTTAAAAATTAATTACATCTATTTGTGTTTTATCTAAATATATATCTAAATAGAGTAGTGAAATGGAAGAAACAGATAATGTTAGCAATGGGGCTGCAAGTCCAGGATCAGTGACTTCTACAGCAAGTAAAAAATTAGAAAGACAAGTAAATGAAGAAGTACGTGCAACAATGGCAGCTATATTTCCATCACTAGAAAGTGAATTAAATAATTTTATTGCCTTTTTGGATAAAATAGATAGTTTGTAAGTCTTTATAAATTTTGATTTTTAATTTTTTTTTTAAATTTATTTAAAGAAAACAACTAATGAAAAAAATTTCAGTTGGTGTATGTATGTCTTAGTACGTTTATCACAACATGTTATGTCAGCACAAGATATTGGTTCATTTTTATCTATGACATTTGCTTCTGCTCTAATTCAAGTTAAAAGAGCTTTTGATAAATTCATGCAAACACAATTACAATCAATTCTTTGTGATACTAAAGTTAATCGTAGAAATAAATGTGGTATATTACCATATGTAGAAAATTTTGAATCATTTGCACGAACAGCAGAAAAAATTTTTAAAAATTCAGATAGAAAAATTGATCTTGAGAAATGGTATACTAAATTAGTAAGTACAATGTTTGATGCTATTGTTATTCATAGCAGGGAACATCATAAAACTCCACAAGAAGTTATTAAAATGGGTAAGTTATTAAATATATATTAATTTTATTTTTTGATGAGTTATTAAATATATATTAATTTTATTTTTTAATTATTCAATAAATTATTCAGTAAATTAAATATTGTATTGTATTATTTTCAGAAAATTTTCATCATTTATATGATCTTTTATCACAATTAAAAATATCTGTTCTTGATCACGAACGAAAGGAAGCTAAACAAAAATATCAGGATGCTTTACGGGCATATGTTACACAATATTTTGGAAGACCTTTGGAAAAACTTAATGTCTCTAATTTACATTTTTTAAATTTATTTTACATTTTTACATTTATAATTTCTTTTTATCTTTATATATTATAATATATAACATGTATTTATAGTTATTTTTTGAAGGCGTGCAAGCAAAAGTTGGTGCTGGAGTTAAAGAATCTGAAGTTAGTTATCAAATGGCCTTTAGTAAACAAGAACTTAGACGTGTTGTAAAAGAATATCCCGCCCGAGAAGTTAAAAAAGGTTTAGAAAATTTATATAGAAAAGTTGAAAAACATTTGTGTGAAGAAGAAAATTTATTACAAGTAATTTTAAAATATATATATGTTATTTTTCTTTTTCTGTACTTAATTATTTATTATATATTTATTTATTTAGGTCGTTTGGCGTGAAATGCAAGGTGAATTCATTGCACAATATATTTATATAGAAGAATTAATTCAAAGATGCTATCCAGATAGTATGGTAACTCTTGAATTTACTATACAAGATATTTTAGAATTTTTTTCAGAAATAGCTCGATCTCACTAAAAAATTTGATAATTTAAAAATTGTGAAATTTTATCTATTAGAAACAATTATATTTATTAGATTTAAATAACATATTAGCAAAATAATAATTTTTTCTATAAATAAAAATGTAAATATTTAATTTTTATTATTTAAACTTTTGTTAAATTTAAATCTTTTTGATAAATAAGGACATAATGAATTTATTTATTTAATGAAATTTAATTTAAATATTTTATTTCTTAATAATTTCTTAATAATTTTTCAATATTTTTCAAAATGCATTAAAATAATTTTAAGTTATACAATTTTAAATACAAAAATGTAAACAAAATAAAATATATATTTTAAATCACCAGAAAATATTTCCCTTTTTCTTTTTATATATATATATACATATAATAAAAATTAAATATACTATAAATAGAAATATTTTATTAGTTTTTACAATACAATAATTATATTTGCTATATGTGCTATAATACTATATTTAAATTCATTTTATTCAGAATCTTTATCTTTTGGAGTTGGTGGAAGAAAGTTAAGCCAAAGTACACCAGTTATTCTACCCTAAAAATTAAAATATGAATATTTTAAATATTTTAAAATTAAAATATAAGAATAAATATAATTTAATCAAATTTAAAAAACTTATATTAATACATACAAATGCTATAGTTGCAACAAGTATAACAACACCAGCTATAAATTGTATATTATATTTAGTTCGAGCTTTAGCATTTGCTTCTTTCCATGAGCCACATGGTACAAGCACTTCATCCATAGATGGTGGTTTAACATTATCAGGAATTTTATTACCATGATAAAATCGTATATCTTAAAAAATTTTTAAAATTAATATTTTAAAACTTTTATAAGTAAAAAGTTAGTATAAGTAACTTTTATAAGTAAAAATGTTTTTTGTAAAATTATAATTTTAATTGAAAGTATTAATAAATTGAATCAAATAAAAAAAAATACATATATATATAAATTAGATTTTAAAATTATTTACTATATATTTTTAAGCAATATCAAATAGAAGAAATTAATATTATGTAAGGTTTCTTTAATAATAAATTATTTCAAATTATTTAAAATATAAATATTGTTATATAATAATATTATAATTATTAACTTACTACTTCTTGTGTTTCGAGTAATTGATTGGAAAAGATATCGTAACATTTTTATTCTTTATTATTCAACTTTTAATACTTAATACGTAGATTTTCGGACAGCATTAAAGAGAAGGTTGATGAAATAAAACGTTCAATACTTATTGCGCATGCGATTGTTATTAACATACAATAGCTAGATAGAAAAATCACTTGATAATTCTGTTTCATAGAATCATAAACGAAGAATAAAATAGATGTAACATTTGTCTCATAGGATATTAGGATTCCTTTTCAATTTTATAGTGGATGATTCTCAATGATTTGATTCAGATTGAAAATATAAATATATTAATAATAATGATTGGAATTGAAAGTAAATTTCAATAAATAAGAAATAAAAAAAATATTTTGTTACATGATTATATTTACATAAATTATTATATTACTATATTATAACTATTATATTGTAATACATTATAATGAGACTAATATCTTTATTTTTTACATTAAAGATTAATATATATTCTAATTAAAAAAGAAAATAATAAAATTATATTTAATGACATTTTATAGTATGAATCAAGAGCTTCAAAGACAGGATAAGGTAAAGTAAGAATTGAGAATCAATGTCATTTCAGTATCATTTTTGAAATTTTAAAGAAATATTTTTAATACTCATAAAATGATGCTGATGATGATCAATTTTTATTCTATCTTTATTCCTCTCTTGCTATCTTTATATTTTTATTATGTTATCTTTATTTTATAATTTCATTTATGATATTTTAGACATTTTAAATGTATAGCGCTTTTTAATTCATTTCTGTCTATTTCTTCTCCTTATCTATATTTCTGCAAAATTTATCCTCAAGAGATACTTCCGTTATCATATAATAGTAATAAAAAGTTAACAAAAAAAAAATAAAAATATTTGCGATTCCCATATATTTTTATTTTTTATCAAATATTCAATTAATTTTTGCTTTATTATATAACATTTATAATTACATATTAAAAATTGTTTGTAATGAAAATTTTTCAGCATATTTCAACAGATATAAATGTTTTAAACAATTACATAAATTTAAGTCAATAAGTATTTTATTTTTAAAAAATTGTATCTAAAATATTAAATTTTATATTTATACGCAATATAAATAAACATAGATAATTCTATTTTTTTTTGTTAAATAGTGATTACAAAAATAAATAATGAAAATACTTATAATTGGATATTTCTTCAAATAGACGATATTTATAATATTTTTAATTTATATAACAAAAAGAGACATAATTGTTTTACATGTTCTATTTTATATTTTTGATATTTTTTACATTTAATTTGTTTTTGGACGTATATTAATACAATGCCAATTTTGTTATTTGGTTTTATACATTTACATTATATTATAATGTATGGTTTTAGCAATATAGTTCAAGAAATAATGCAATTTGATTTTTCTTGTACATTTCCATCTGCTTTTTCAATTTCAATTAATAGTGTATGAAAAATATCTGCAACAGACTGAAGCAATATTAAAAAATTAAATTAAAATTTTTCTAAATAATTCAGAAAAGAAAAAAAAAGAAACAAATAAAATAAGCTTACCTCATTTTGTTTTGCACTTGTTTCTAAAAAAGCTGCATGCCAAGAGTCTGCCAATCGCTTACCTTGTTCTGTTGTTATCATTCGGTCAACATATAAATCTGTTTTATTTCCTACTAATACAATTGGAACACTGAAATTTATAAAGAATATTTTTAAAATATTATTATTACTAATTTTTTTATAAATTAATAACATAAATAATAATATGACATACTGGACTTTTCCTGTTATATCCAATAACTTGTCATAAATAATTTGTACAACTTCAAAACTCTTAGCACTGGTTATGCTATATACTAAGACATAACCATGAATGTCCATAGAATACTGTGTTGGAAATATACTATATTCATCTTGACCTGCTGTGTCTACCAATTTAACTTCATAATCTTGACTATTTACTCGAGTACTTTTTGTAAACGCTGGAATATACATTCAAATTATTTGTATAAGAAAATAAATTAAAATAAAATAGTAGAACCCCCACATCTTTTAAATCTTTATATCAAATTTTTAATAAATTGAATTAATCTTTATTAACAAAAAGCTTACATTTTTTTTATTATTATATGTAATTTGAAGAAAAATTTAATGATAAGATGTAAGGTGCTACTATATTACATATACAATTATAAATAAATTTTGTATAATTTTTAAATCTTATATAGAATAAAAAAACTAATAACTCAAGAATTCATGCATATTGCTAATAATATATCATGCTGTAACAATATTAATTTTGTAATGTTAATAGTACTTCCTAAATTATATACAAATCGCACATAATGTAAATTAATTCAATTAATAAAATATTTTCTGTACTTGAACATTACTTGTATATAAAGTACAATAAAATAAAATTGACTAGTATTTCATGAAAACCAAACAAATTCATGAAGATCTCCAAATTTTTATATTATAATTCTATATAACACAATTAAAATTTTTAATTTATTTGTTTGTTTAATGTGTAATGTTAATTATGAAATTATTAAATAATATATCAATTAATTATTAAATAGACAAAGTATATGTTATTTATGTTGTATAAGTAATATATTTATATATATTTTTCATTTAAATTATATTTATTTTTTAAATGAAAAATTATTAAATCTACATAATCTGCACATATTTTATTTAACTTACTTATTTTGCAACAGTAAAACATTTGAAATCACAATAATGCAAAAAATATATAATATTAATTAATATTTACAATCAATATTAATATTAATATCTTAAAAAACAAACAAGAATTTTATATATATATATAAAAAATATTTTATATATATATATAATATTATATATAAAAAAAAAGTTTAATTATTGCAAAAAATTAGAGTTAACTTACTTAATAATAATTTTAACTAGTTTCTTTGAACATAAGAATTTTGAATAATTAAATAAGCAGAAATTTCATTAATAATTTATAAAATAAAAATGAAATATAAGTAAAATATATAATAATATATAAGTAAACACTTTTTAAAATAATTTTTTAACTTTTTTTAATTATTAATTTAAAATATATAATAATAATATAATAAAAAAATATATATATAATAAATAAAAAAAAATAATTTTAGTTATTTTACATGTAAAATAATCTTATTAAAAGCAAAATTTTTAAATACAACATAAATATTAAATCATGAATGTTATATATAATATTAAATTATTACCTTAATTATTGTAAACAACAGTTACTAAAATATATAAATTAATATGTTCATATATCATGGAGAAAAAGTATTGTATATAGCATATGAATACATATATAATTAAAAAAATGTTATCTATAAATACAATTAAATTTTAAATTTTAATAAACTAAATATATTATAATTTATATAGAGTGAATTTAAAAGAATAAAATTTATATATTTAAAAAAAAAAAGAAAAAATTCTATTATATTTTTATAATTACTTTTTACTATTATTAATGTGTAAACATTTATATATGTTATAAATATATATATATATATAAAACCAAATTTAAAAAAATCTTATTATAATAAAAATTATAAAAATATTAAAAGAGATATATAAGGTTATATAAGAAAATTTTTTGCAAGAAATTAATACTTAAAATTAATATATATTATTAATATATTTTATATTTTATATTTATATTTTATATTATATTATATTTATATTTTATATTTTATATTATATTATATTTATAATATATTATTAATATATTATTAATATATATTATAAATTAATTTTTAGAGAAGGGGGGGGAGGAAGGGAGAGAGAAAGAATCTTTTAAAAATTTATATTCAATTTTGAAACTGAAGTATTAAAAAAATATATCTTTGAAATATAGAAAAGTAAACTTTAACTTTGTCTTGCATAATTTTCTTATCTGAGTAAAATTTCTATTGAATAAAAATAAAATGGATTTAATATATTCATCAACTTATCAACAAATTATCAACTTTTTATAGATTCTTTATATTATAAATAATAAAAATTAAAAAGAAATATTAATTTAAAAAGTTGATAATTAATTTTAATATAAATATATTAAAGATTTTTATTTTTATTTCAAAAAATTTTTTTTACTCATTAAAGTACATTCAATAAAATATTTACTCATTCAATAATAAGTTTTCATGAATCTATTGCTTGTTTACAGCATGAATTACTAACAAAATGTGCAGAAAATACTACTAACAGTGTCATTAGAAATCTTTGAAGTAGCGTGTAAGACGATACAGGTACTTCTTACTATTTTCTATAGTAGGATCATATGAATCCACGAACTGTCCCTCGACGAATTGTATACTCAGTGATGACTTGCCTATTAAGATTAATAAAAAAAATTGTTATTCAAAATATATTTTTAAATATCATATTGTATATATAAATACTTTAAATATATAAATATATTTATATAAATATTTTTTAAAATTGAAATATAATTTTTACTTTTATGATATAATAAAATTTCATTTTTTATTTAATTTTTAAAGATATATACAAATTTAATTAATTATAAATAATAATTATTAATAATAAATTTAATTATAAATAATAATTATTAATAATAAATTTAATTAATAATTAATAATTATTAATTATATAATTATTTATCAAATAAATTAGCTTTATTTACATAATTTATTAAATTATTAAAATAATTTAATTACAATAACAAATTATATTACCTACGGATCTATAACCCATAATAGCTATTTTTCTTTGTTTTGGTGGCATTTTTTAGCATTTATAAATACAAACGCTATGACTGTAATCCATAAAGTCTGGTACATGCTCCAATTAAAATCTATATATAAAATAAGAATAAGAAATGTTAAAATAATATAATTTTAATATAAATATATAAAAATATATTTTTTGTTAATAAATAAATGAAAATAAAATCCATTTTTATAAATTATTTTAAAAATTATCAGATTATAGCATTGTGATAAAAAAATTCTAACAAACCTATATATATATCATACATAGTCTACAAATATCATACATAATATTCTTAATTCATAATCTTAAATTCATATTAAAATAATATATATTATAAATATTATATATTTATTAATATATTTTATTTATTATTAGAAAAATTTTATTTCATAAAAATAATTAATTATAATTTAAATCTCAATGATAAATAAAACAAAGAAATCATAGACATATATATGTATATATTTAGAAATCATATTTGATATATGAAAATAGTTGATTACTTTTTTAATAAATATTTTTCAAAAAATTATTAAATAGAGAAAAAAGGGGGGAAAAAATACATATAATTTACATAAATATATGCATATATATTCTCTCATTATGGAGGTATTATAATGGATAATAGACTTATTAATTATATTGCAAAATTACATACTTTTATTTTGTAATGGAAGAATTGCACTCATCATAAATATATTTTTTATCGAATTACTATTTTATTATACGAATTATTATTTATTATGCATATACACATGCACTACTCACCAAAAGAGAAGAAATACATTAGATGCGTTTCATATTAATCAACATATCGACTTCTATTATATATACATCAAATAATTAACCAAATAAAAAAGTTGATATTTATGTGACGTTTTAAATACTACTGGAAAAAAAAATATATGTATATGTATATTTATATTATTTTTGTATATACTACGATAGTTTTAAATTAGTATCTTACATAGAAATGTAATTTTTGTAAGAGGAAGTTAGAAGCAAACGATGAACTACGCACTTTGAATATTATGTACAAAGAACTTCACACTTCGTTTAACATTAATTACCATTATATATTTTAAAACATAATCGCTAAACTTTTAAATATTTAAGAAAAATATGCTTATAACGTTCTCTCATTTATCAAATTATATTTATTAAAAAATATATAATAATAGATATGACTATGAATGCGTACTAGCGGATATTTCAAACAAACACGCCATCTATTCGAATAATATAGAAATTAATAAATTTAAATTTTTTGTATTTCATTTCTTTTGTAATTATTTTGTTATTTAATTTTTATAATATATTTTTTTGTAAAATATTTATTTATTTATTTATTAATAATAGATATTATTTATTATTAATAAATTTATTTATTTATTTATTAATAATAAATATTATTTATTATTAATGAATATTGTGAAATAAATTAAAGTTGTAAATTACAAATTTTATTAAAATGAAATTCTTTAATATCTACAATAATTAGAATTTTTTATTCAGTAAAATTTTTATTTTATTCGGTATTAAAATTATTAATTAATTATTAATTAATTATATTATATAATTTTATATATTTATTAAATTAATCAGTAATATGTATTTCAAATCAATTAATGCGTATTTTAAAAATTGATAAAATGTATAAAATTTATTTATATATATTATGAAAAATCAAAGTAAAACCGGTTCAGATTATATATAATAACAAGCCAATATCAATGAAAACTTTCTCTAGAATAAAGAATCTAAAAAAATAAAATAAAATAATCTTGAAGAATCACAATTATAAAATATAGCAATTTAAAAGTATATAAGTTTATAAATATAAATATTATAATTTTCTTTTTTTTCTTTTTCGTTATATATAAACTTTAATATTTTACTTATTATATTAAAAGATGTATTTATTGTTACTATATATTTCTTTCTTATTCTTTTTTAAAACAAACACATATTTTTATTTTATATATTTATATATATATTATATTATATTATATATTATAAATTGTATACAATTAGATGAAAGTTGATTTCATAATCAGTTTATTTTTCTATGTGAAAATATTTTTTTATTAATAAATATATTTATAAATTAATAGAAAATAGTCATAAAATATATAATTTAAAAAAATCAAAGAAATGAAAAAAATTAGAAAAAAGTATATAATTCAACATAATATTATTTGTATAAAATATTTTATAAATTGGAAATTCCGAATAACTAAATATCCAAATTAAGATGCATTTTTGAAATAATTTCATACAGTTCTTTAATTTAATACAATATAAATAATTAAAAATATAAAATCATTAATATAAATAATTAAAAATATAAAATCATTAATATAAATAATTAAATTAAATAAAATTAATTAAATCATATAATATAAATAATTAAAAATATAAAATCATTTCATTTAAAATTACATATTTGTTTTTATTATAAATTAAGATTTTTATCTTCTAAAAAATAAAAAAAAATAAAATTATATTTCAATTTTGTAGATTAGAGACAAAAATTTGAATTATAAAAATTATAATATTGAATTAAATAAATGAATATTTATTAATTATAATTAATACTTTGTAGTTATTATTATATTAATTATTCTATCATTATGATTTTAAGAAAAAAGATTATTATTTCATTATAGTTTCATAAATTGTTGTTACTAACTATTTTAAATAAACAATCAAGTAAAATATTAATTTTTTTTTTAAGCAAAAGATATATTCTAATTCGAAAGTAGAAATCGTTAAATAATTATATACTTCTACATGTTTATACTTTCCTTTGTAATAACAAGAAATCTAATAAGAATATCTATGAACAAAAGAAACGAAAAGAATTCCGAGATTCGAAGAAAAAGAGAGTAGGTAAGCGGATAGATATAAGGACAACCTACTTTATTGGAATTATTAGTTTGTTCTATGATCCACATCGGAGACAACTATTAGAATCTACAAATTGACGTTTTATCATGAAAATAAAATTGTCACAAGTAAATCATAAATATTTTAATATATAATAATATGATTATTTTACATTTTAATCATTGATATTTTAAAAAATCCATATGGTGATAATTTTTCTTTTTATAGATATCTCGTGCATAATTTAAAAGTTGTTCTTCAAGAAACATAACTTTTGTTTTTAAAATTGTAGTGATAATTTTAATAATCAACGTGTAAAATATATGTTTTTAATTCAAAATTTAACAAACATAAAAATATTTAAATTTTAATAAATTTTATAAATTATATAATTTTTTTTAATGATTTTTAGCTTATTTTAATTTTAACGACATTGTTGGTTACTATATCTCAAGGACTTCTCTTCGGATTGTAAGTAAAGTTAAATTTTAATTTTGCAAATCTTGAAAAATTATTTTTCAAATTTATTATTATTATATTTAATATTATATCAAATTAATTATTATTTATCAAATATATTTTATTTATATTTCTTTTAGATTTATATCAAATTATATTAAATTTAATATTTTAGATTACTTTGAATTAGCTTAACTATTTATATTATAGATATTTAGTAAAGAAAATATATTATACATTGACAATTTATATTTTATAGTCCTAGGAATGTATTAAGAGATTTTTTGCAATTATTAAAGGAAAGGAAAGAAGTAAAGGAAAATCTTCATATAGATCATTACCATATGTATTATTATCCAATAGAATATTCAATATTTGAACCACGATTAAAAGCACCTAAAAAATACGAATTAGAAGAAATACATAAGTAAATTTGAATTTTTCGTATTTTTGATATATATATATATATATATATATATATATCATATTTATATAAACAATAAATAAACAAATAAACACTATTAATAATTTTTTAAATAATTATTAATAATTTTTTTAATGAAAAACATCTTTAATTTTTAGCAATCATTTGGCAACACTTGGATGGTCTAATCATGAATATAAATATATTCCTGAACCCAAAATTAAAATTTCTTCTAGTTTATATGATTTGTGGAAACAATCTGTGTTCTGGAATCATGAAAGTTTTGATTGATACACGTAGATATATATACAATATTTACAATATTTATTTTATTTTTCATTATGTAATATATATTTTTCATTATGTATATTCAATATGATATAAATAAAATTTTATGTAAGAAAATAATAATTTTATAAATAAAATAATATAAATAAAAAATAATAAAAAAATTTTATGTAATAAAAAAACAAATATATCAGCATAATTAATATTTTTAATATTTATTATATAACATATTATATTTAATTTTACCACATTATACAAATATTACCATAATTACAATTATTTTTTATTCATAAAGTTTTAATTTACCATATCCAGATTCTTGCATCTTTTCAAAAAGTGTTTTATAAGAAATTTCTAATAATCGAGACATCATCGATGGCAGTGGCAACTTTCTCTTCTCGATACGAATATTTTGTTGTTCTACATGATCTTCATAAAGTTTAGCCATAAGAAGTATCATATACTTACGATCAGTTAATCGTACAATATGACTTCCCATCACTTTCTCTAATCGAAATTTAACTGGTGGATAATTTATTCTATAACAAATGTGTCGATAAAATTTAAAAAAAATAGTAATATTTTATTATTATAAACATTATATTATAAATTTTATTATTATGAAATGAAAATTAAATTAAGCACATATTTATATATACGCATCTACGTAGGATTTAGAAAGGATTTAGAATTTATAATTGTATTTAATATTATACAAATAATTTGATAATATTATTTAATTTTTTTTTGTTTTTAACATTTTGCTTTTTTTATTTTGTTTTTTATTAAATAATTTTTATTTATATAATTATTAAAATTATCAAAAAGCATGTCTTGATTTATATATAAATTTTTAATGTAAATATAAAAAATTGAAATATAAATAATAAAAATATATAATATAATAAAATAAAAAATTATGTGAGCAATAAAAATTATAACTTACGCATATCTTATATGTTCGGTTTCCCACCATTGTAAAGGAACATCATAAGGATCGATGGCGGAGGTAAATACTGTTACATCTTCAGCTGGTTTTTTAAGTTTTTTTTGTGTTTCTTTTTTTTCATCATCTTTTTTATCCTCCTCTTCTTTATTTTCTCTTTTAATTTTAGTCACTTTATCTTTATATTTCTTCTTTTCTTTATGATTATTTTTTTTCTTATTATATTTATTTTGCTTTTTTTTTATTAACATTTGCATAATGAAATGATTATTTTTATCCTATCTTATTTTTGTCATTTGAAACGAAAATTAATTAAAATTAATATTTACAAAAAATATATTAATTTTTTAAATTATTAAATAATATGATTATTAATTGATATTGATATAGTTAAACTTAAATTTTGTAAATGAATATAGTAAATATATAAAAAACAAACGCATTCAAAATTACAATCTAAGAAATTTAAAAAGATTTATTTAAGAATTTGAAATAATGGTATTTATAATAAATTAAAATAAATAATTTTAGATATAGATAAAATAAAATAAGTATTATAATTATTATAATAAATAATTAAATAAAATTTATTTTATTTAATATTTTTTTAAATATTAAATAAATTAAAATATATGTATTGTAATATGCAAACATAAAAATAAAATATTGTTTATTAATATTTGATACATATAAAAATTATTTAAATTAGTAATTAAAAGTAAATTAGTCTTAAAAATAGATTTATAATTAAATTTAATTATTTATATATTTCTTTAAACTATTTCCTAATACGAAATATATATATGAAATATATATAATATATATAAATATATATAAAACTTTAAAATTTTATAAGAAATATCTATTTATAATTTTCTTGTATTTAAATATATAATATATATATTTTTTTAAATGTAAAATCAGACAAAAATACAATAAATTATTTTAATTTATATTTTGATAATTTTATACTCTATTTTCATAAGATTGATTATATATTTATAAAATAAAAAAGACATTTTGTTATACATATTATTGTAAAAAAAACATTTATATTGTATAAAAAGTATATGACATATAAAAATTCTTATTAAACTTAAAGTAAGACATCTATAAAATTTATATAGTTAAAGTCACATGTTTGTATGAATATATATATGTAGATGGTGAATGTATATCTTTAGAAACAAATATGGCGAAACAGTTAGGAGTGGATAAAATTTATAATCTATGGAATATAATAAAAGCAAATGGTGGTATTTTAAATTCTGTTTATACTTTATTCAGGTTATTATGATATTATTTATTTAAGTAGTATTTATATCAATTCTATTTATAATTGCCTTATTAAAAAATTCTACACTGGCAAATCTAATTTTGTAGATATTTATAAATATAAAATTATTGATTTTAATTGAATATTGCAAATTATTTATTATATAAATATATAAAAATAGTTTAATGTGAATAATCATGTTACATTCCAAATATTTTCAGAATGGATACTTTAAAAGCAGGTACGTTAGTGGGTGAAGACAAATATGGAAACAAATATTATGAAAATAATTCATTATTCTATGGTAAGTTGATGATTAAATGATATAGATTATATGGATTATATGATATAGGTTCATTTATATATAGATCATATATTCTGTAGTCTGAAGAATATATCAATGACTTATTAAAATATTACATTAATTTGTCTTTGTATTGTTTGTTTATTTATGAAATTTAAATTTTTATATTTAATTATAAATATTTAATTATATTAATTAATTTATGATTATAATTATTATTGTTTATTTATATATATATGTTTATTTATATTATATAAAAATCACTATGTTTAAATTTGTTAAAAATAATATTTATCTATTTGAATTTTTAAACTTATGAATTTCTAAACTTATTTTTTTTAAACGTTAAAAATATACTAAAATATTTATATATATTATAATATTGTATATATTAAATTATTATTATATCATATTTTCTTATTTCAATTAAATAATATATATTTATATTAATAATATTATATATTATATTAATAAATATATTTTTTTTATAACAAGATTTAGTTAAAAAAAAGAATATTAATATTATTGATAATTATTGAATAAATTAATTATTGACATATTATTGAGTAAATTTCTTGAAAAATTATTTATAATCAAAATTTTTATTATTGTTATATATAACAGGTAGGAATCGATGGGTGATATATTCTGAAGCAGTTTATTTGGATTATGATGGATCTCAAGTCCCAGCAGAATGGTTTGGATGGTTACATTATAAAACAGATTTAATTCCTTCTAAAGATTTAAGTCGGCCAAATTATAAATGGATGGCAGATCATAAACCAAATTTAAGTGGTACCAACAAAGCTTATATGCCTTATAGTACTACAAAACCAAAAATTATACCATGGAAACCATCACAATAATATATAATTTATTATATAGAGTTGCTTAAAGTAGTTATAATGAAAACAAAGATAATATGTAATTAAATGTAAATAAATTATTTATATAAAAAATATTATAGTAAATCTTGATATTTATAATCATTTAATATGTTCTTTTTATTATTGATTGTGTTCTATATTCTATTATATATATATATGTTCTATTTATTACTGATTAATTAATCGTTATTAAAATCTTATCTATTAATAAAATTTTGTTATATACTTTTATATATATATATTATTATATATATATTTTATATTGAACTTAAAACTTCAAATTATTTATTTTTTCATTAAAATTGAAGTTCTTGTCAACTAATTTTAAAAATAAAAACTATTTTATTAAAAATTTCTTACTTTATAAATTTTAATTCTATTAAAACTATTATTACATATGCATAGTTTTTTAATAATAAATTACAAACTATTTTAATTTAAACATTTTTAAATTTATGAAGTAAAATAAGCATTATTTATCTATAATTTATTATTTATTTTAATAATTATATTCTTAATAATATTCTTAATAATTAATTATATTCTTAAATATTAATTACATTCTTTTAATAAAATTAAAAATTTAAAGAATTAATATTAATTATTATTTAGTTTTATAAAAATTAAAAATATTAAAAATACTATATATTATAAAAAGTATAATTTTATTAAAATTATTATAATTTATAATATAAAATATACTACAAAAATAACGAAGAATATTCGCGTTTTATTTGTTGATAAAACGTCGTAAAAAATATTTATCTTTATCCTCTATTACTACTCTCATATTGATTAATCCTGATTAGCAAGAGTAGGGAGACATAAAAAGTATAGACAAAAAAGTTTGGAACGTAAATTAAAGTTTATATCATCTGATAAGAATTCATATCAAAAAAATAAAAAATATGAAAATTTGTTTTATGTAAGTAAAATTATAAAAATCACTTACTTAAAAAAATTGTTTTTTATTTAAGAATAATTTAAGGATGAATGATATATCAAATGTCTATAAAAGATAATTTCTTAAAATATTTTTTTTTCTATAAATGTATTTTTGTATTAAAATATGTTTTGATATTTTGAACATTCAATAATTATTTTTTTTTTATTTAAGTGCTTTATTCAATAATATATATTAGATATAATTACAAAAATGTTGAATTTTTATGATTAATATATAAATATATTAATTACATCTATAAATGTTTGACAAATATTATAGGTTTTAAATCAATATGGTAAATCATGGCAAAGTAAAATCGCAAGTAAAGTATTTCATTTCAATAGAAAAAAAATTATTTGTAGACGAAGCGATGGTCCATATAAAAAATGGCAATTATAATAAGGCTATATATCTCTATAATAAAGTAAGTTTTAATTCTTAAAGCATTTTTATTGCATATTTACAATCATAAAAAAATAAAAGTACTTCTCTCTTGATCTTCATAAAATACATAAATATAATAAAATATAAATAATGAATATAAATAAAAAAAATATAAAAAAATATTATATTTAAAAACAAATAATTAGAAATAATTAATTAAATTATAGTAAGAAAAATATATAAAATATAATAAATATAAATAAATAAATAATAAAAATAGAAATATAATAAAATACGAAATTACATAAAACAAAAATATAATTATATAAATATTATACGATTTATAATTATTTAAAAATATGAAAAACTTATATTAATTATTAATTTTCATATAAAAATTTATTTTTTATTTTTATTTTTATAAGAATTATAAATATATATAATATATTTTATATTATTATATAATTAAATATATATATATATTTATAAGAATTATATAATATATTTATATATTATATTTAAATCAAATTTAAAATATTTAAGACAAATATTTACTTTAATTTATATTGTATATTATAATATAATATTATAATTATAATGTAATAAACTGAGAATTATGTATTATCAATTATTTTTTCAATATACTATAGATATATTATTATTTTATATAAAATATACTATTAAAAGATATATATAAAAAAATATTATAACAATGATGAAATGAATATTAATTTATTATTGATTTTCTTAAATTTTTATTTTTATAATGTTAAATAACGTAATCATATTACAAATACCAGCAAAACATTCATAATAGTTTATTTTTTAGATTTTACTATAAATCCATAATATAAAATCCAAAATAAGCAGCTCGTTTTTTTATTAATAAAACATTACGAAATAATCATTAAAAAATATTTAATAATTTATTCTATAATAAGATATTTAAGCATGATAAAATAAAACACTTAATGTATTATGATTAAATTTATTTTTTTATTTTTTGGTTAATTTTTTTATATTTATCTTATCTATTATATATATCCTTTATAGTATAATATAATATAATATTTTTTATATAAATAAATAACAATAAATAAAATATATTTTAATATAATTAAAAAAAATGAATATTTTTTATATATATTCTATGAGAAAACGAAAAATAAATAAATTTTTTTTAAATATCTTTAAAACTTCATACCATAAATTAAGAATCAATTTCTATCGAAGAAATTTTTGAATGTTGACAGCTAAACTAAATGGTTTCTAACAAGTACTAAGATTCCTTGAAATTCTTTTGTACATATATGATCAGAAATTTTCGTATGAATTGTTGATTGTTTCTAAGGAAACAAGACGTCTTCACAAAGGTGTCGATAACCACACGTCTCTTCCACACGCAATACACGAAACTAGTATCTTATTTCTTTATCGTGAATACATCAAGTATATTCGTTTTATCAATTACAATTTATAAAAAAAGACCAAACAACTCTAGTGATATTTTTAAATATTTTCTAAATAATAATTCATATATAATATATATATAAATAATAGTTAAATACTTTTTAACAATAAAATATTTTTTGAAAAAAGAAGATAAATAAACTAAAAAAATATATACAAAAGTATATTAAAAGTATAAATTTTTCTTTTTATTTTTTCATTCAGCAATCTTTTTTTTTTATATTTTATTTTATATATTTACTAAAAAGTTAAAATAAGATTTAAGAAAAAATTTAACTTCATTATATTACCATAACTAAAAAAAGAAGAATAAAAAATAAAAGAAAAATTTAAGATTATAAAATATAATTATAAAATAATAATAATAATTATAAAATAATTATAATTATAAAAATATAAAACCAAACGATGAGTGATATAATTGTATCAGAATTTACGAACACCCACAACGCCATCGATGCGAAAATTATGGGTTTCTTAAATCCAATTATGCACCATCATGATTTATTACAAAGTTACGTGCGAGCGCTCGCGGAAAACATTTCAAATTCAAAACAGTTTGAGGAATCGGATTCAAATTTCAGTAAAATTTCATCTTCTTTAGAACTTTATCCCAATATTGAGTCTACCGATGATAAACAGAACTATATTAATAATGACAAGAAAAAGAAGAAAAAGGATAAGAAACAACAAAAAGGAAATAAGTCTAATAAATTATCAATCGAATCAGAAATGAATATTCAAAAAAGAAAGAAATGATATCGACAGAATAATGGTACTCGGCATCAAGAAGAAATATATACTGATAAAGATCGTGCCGCCGCAGTAAATATGGGAACTAAAGATATTAAACAATCATTGAAAATAAAGCAAAAACAAGATCGCAATTTACAATTGCCAGAAGATACTGAACCGACAGCTATATTAGCTTTAGGATTGCGTGAGATGCGAATTGGTGATGTTAAAATAGCAATGAATTGTATTAATAAGGTTCTTGTTGATTCTCTTTTCTTTTTAATAAAATATATTATTTTTATTTTTTCGATACAATTTCGATACAATTGTTTATCAATATGTAATTGTATTTAAAGTTTATTTTTAAATATTCAATTATTTATTATAACAATTTTTTTTATTAAAATAGTTTATTTAATTTAATAAAATACTTTATTTTAATAGAATAAAAAAAAAACATTATCAAATAAAAATCTATTTTAGAATAGGAAGTTAATTAAGATAATTTAATGAAAAATTAATTGTATTTGAGAAATTTCAATTGATATTCTTTTATTAATTTGTTTTATTACATAAAAGAGTAAATATAAGCAAATATTTAGCAAAATATAAAATTCTACTTTTTTTAAACAAATATATTTATATTAACCATTTATATTTACATTTATACGCATAATTTTATATAAATTTTAAATTTTATTATTAATGAATATATTTATTTATTAAATTAATAATTATATATATATATAATATATAATATATATATACATTGATTAATATACATATATATGTATATGTATATTAATTTATTAAATTTTTTGTAATTATACAATATAAAATATTAAAACAAATCATTTACAAAATTATTTCTATATAAAACAATTAAAATTAATATTTTAAATATAATGTATTTAATTATATATAGTATAATTATAATTAATATATACTATTGTTTTCACTAGGCATTGGATCTTGAGCCAAATGATAACAATGCATTAATAGCACGAAGTAAATGTCACCTTTTATTAGGAGAACCACAAAAAGCATTGCAGGATGCAGAAAATGCATTACAATATAAAATGAAAAATGCAAATATGGCTAATGCAATATATTGTAAAGCAGAAGCTTTATATTATCTTGGTGATTTTGAAATGAGTCTTGTATATTATTACCGTGGCATGAGAATCCGTCCAGAATACGGACAATTTCGTCTTGGTGTGCAAAAAGCAAAAGATGCAATAAAAAATATATTGCATAAAAATTAAATAGTTATTTTATAAAAAAATGATTATATAAAATTTTTTTAAATTGATTGAAAATTTTAACAAATTATTAATAAAATATAATAAATATTTTTAAAAATATGTATGTTTATATGGAAAAGACATATTAATCTTAAAAAATTATATCTTATAAAATATAGTGTAAAAATTTAAGAAAAATTTAAGAAAATTTAATAATTGTGTGTATATACACACAATTTATTTACGTACGTAATGAATGTTTTTTGTTCATAATATAATCGATATATAATAATTCATATTTATAAATGCTCACATGTAAAAAGAATTTATTGTAAGATTTATATTCTATAAATAAATTAATTTTTATTAATAATTAAATATTATTAAATATTTCAAATATTTTTACAATTAAGAATAATATATTTATGACATTGTTATAATAATGTTATTAGAATAAAATATAATATGTATTAATGTATTACTTGCAGGTTAAATAACCTCAATTGCATATTTGTAATAACATTGTTAAAATTATTTATTACATTTGTTTTTTAAGTTTAAGATTAAAATTAGTTTAAATATTTAGAAATTAAATATTTTATAATGGCAGAAGTTATTTTAAGTTCTGGTGAAAAAACTTTCATTCTTCATGGAATAGATGTAAGTTAATAGATATAAAAATAAATTTGTATAATTTGTATAATTTATTCTTAGCAAAAATTATTTTATAATTACTTATAATTATATAATTTTTTAATTTTTTAATAAAGGCAGACTTTAGAAATGATGGTAGACGACAATGTGAATATCGATCAATGGAGATTGAAACTAAATTAATGCCACAAACTCATGGATCAGCAAGATTACGTATAGGAAATACAGATATACTTGTTGGCATCAAAGTAGAACTTGATATACCTCATGCTGATAAACCAAATGAAGGAAAATTGGAATTTTTTGTTGATTGGTAATAAATAACATTTCTCTTATAATTGAATATCTTGGATATATTTAACATTTCGTATTAATTTTTAAATAATTATTTTATTATTTTTTTTAATTAAGACTTTAAATTTAATTATTTAATTTTGAATAACCATACATTTTTCTTAATTAAATAATTTTATAATTTAATATATTAGTTAAAATAATAAGTATATTTATTTTGTTAATTATTTTACATTGATTATAATACTATAATATTTTAGTTCTGCTACTGCAACTCCAGCATTTGAAGGAAAAGGTGGTGACGATTTAGCAACTGAAATAAGTAATATTTTAACAGCTGCTTACCAAACACGCAATGCTTTTGATTTGAGAACATTATGTATTTTACCTCATAAAAAATGTTGGAAAATATATGTTGATATCTTGGTAAATAAAATTAAGCTTAAATATTAACATTTTTTAACATTTAAATAATTTACAATAATAAGAATAATAATTTTAAAAATAAATTATATATGTAGATTCTTCAGTGTGGTGGTAATCTTTTTGATGCAGTAGGAATTGCAGTTAAAGCTGCATTAAGTAGTACAGAAATACCAAAAATTACAGCTGCAACTCTTGATGGTGGAGAACCAGATATTGAATTATCAGATGATCCTTACGATTGTATTCAATTAGATACGAGTAATTATCCAATTATTGTAACACTATGTAAAGTACGTTTTTTATATTATTATATTATATTATATATTATTATATAATATATTATTTATATTATTTTATATTATATTTTTATATTATGAATAATTTGAAAAATATTCTATTTTATTTAAAAACTATCTCCATTTTAAATTATTTAAATTTTATTATAGATTGGTGATAATTATATTATAGATCCAACTTTAGAAGAAGAAGTATGTAGTGCAAGTAGCATAATCATGTCAGTATTACCAAATGGTAAAATCTCATCAGTAATTAAATTAGGTTATGGAAGTATTCAACCTAGCACTTTCAAGAAAATGTTACAAGTAATAATATTGTCCTATGTTAATTTAATTAAAATTATACAATAATAATAATAATAATAATAATAATAATAATAATAATAATAATAATAATAATATATACATATATATCAATAACGAAATTATATTTTCAGATGGGTGAAAATATAGGATTAAATTTAAATGAAAGTCTTATGAAAGCACTGAAAGAAGAAAGTCAACTTGGACAAAGACAAGTAATAGGATTTCTTAGATAAATGTATATGTATAACAGATATAATTAAATATTTAATTTCAAATATAATTTAATTTTAAATATAAATTTAATTTTCAATTTTTGTCATTTATGTTGTTTCTATGTTATATGTAAAATAAATGTTTTTTCTTTATGCCTATTTTAAATTTATTAATTTAATATCTAAACAAATAATTTTGTTTTAACTAAAATTATAAATATATTTATAATTATATATAAATATAATTTTTATATATTATATATTATATAAATATTATTATATAATTATATAAACATATATTTATAATTTTATTGAATTACTACTTTATTGTAAATAAAGTATATAAAATAAATAATATATTCTAAATATTACTTAAAATATAAATAATATATTCGAAATACTACTTGACAATAATTACAATAATTTTTATATAGGAGAATTTTCAAAACCATTTGTAGCAAATGTTTTTGGTTTTTCTAAACCTTTATAATTTTTTGTTCCTGGAATTGCTGCATCACGTGTCTTTATTATTCTCCAACCAGATTGTTTCATCCAAGTCTATAAAAAAATATTTTAATATTATGTTCAAAATCTTAATAAATCTATATTAATAAATTTCTTATTAATATATGTATTAAAAAATTTTTATGACATACACATGTATTATATTTAAAATAATACCATCCACAATAAATTCCAACAATAGTCATCATAAGTTTGGATGTTGTGTTACGTATAACAGTTGCAAATGTTTTACCCTATAATTAAATAAAAATAAAAATAAAATCAAGTAATATTTTTTTTTTACTAATATTACATAATATAATAAGAAAATGATTTTATCTATTTACTATAAGAGGACTTAATAGTGCTTCAAATTTGTTAAAAGGTAATTTATAAAGCCTTCGAAATGGATTATACAATTGCTTGTAATATTCCTTTGTCATTAATGGCTCATCTGGTGCAAGAATTTGACTTTTAAGGAAACGTGCTCTCCATTCACGTTCTTCTTCTAACATCCCAATCAAACGTTCTCTTTCACTAGTTACACGACCACCAATTGACATTATTTTTACACCACATTTAGAATAAGGTGCCATTGTGATTAACTAAAAATTATAATAATGTAATTCATATTAAATAATTATTAATAATCATATATATATTAATCATATATAGTATATTGATATTATAATTTATACATATATATAAAAATAAACAACTTTTTATAAAATATATACTTATATATATATATAACTTATATATACTTATAAAACATATATTTTAAAAAAATAATAAAATAATATTAAAATTTTATAATTTTTATATATAATATATATACATAAAATATATATAATTATTCATAAATTTGATACTTGCAATGTAATGATATAAAATACACAAAATAATTAAATGAAATTATATAAATGTTAAAACAAATTATCAAAGCCAGTTACAAAGATTGCGTCACAGAATATATATTGAATATAACCTGTAATTTATTTAACAACCATGCGCATTACGTGTCTATTAGCCGCGAATATAAATTCACCAGAAAAGATTTTCAGAAAGAAATGAAATATTACATAATACTAGTAATAATGAAATTATTAATATTAAATTTTTTACTTCAATTTTTTTTTTATTTAAAAACAATTATTACGATTAATAAAATATTTGTAAAATAATATATATTATTTTTTATTTTGATTTAAATTTTATTGAATATAAAATTTTATTAAGATTTGAATTTTATTTATTGTATAGACTATGCTTGTGTTTACATTAATATTTATTTATTTTTTTCTGCATAAATATTTTATAATTTTTTAATTAATTTCTTATAAGTAATAAACTTGTAAATATTTAAATTAATTATATATATATAATTAAATTCATAATATTATTTCATTTTGATTAAGCTAAATAATTCAATTAGAAAATATATAAAAAAAATTATTTTTTTATAAAAGTAAATATAAATTGATCCTAATAAATTTATTTTTTTAATTATATTTTTTTTAATCTTTAAATTGAATAAGTTTAATTTAATAAAAAAAAATTTTTTCCTTATTTTATGGTTTTTAATATTCACTTTATATACATACATATATATATATACACATACATATATACATATTAATTCTAAAATTTGTATATATTTCAATTTGAGTAAAAAGATTTTATAAAAAAAAATTATTTTAAATATTAAATGTAATAATTAACAAATGTTATTTATTATCTTGGTATTATGAAATTATTGTTTTTATAAAATTATATTTATAATTTCATATTATCTTGTAATATATAAGAATTAAATATATTATTTTTATAATATTATAATTCTTTTATACTTTCTTTTATATCAGATAATGCTCTATGATTATGATCTTTTTTTAAAATAGATATATTTATATTCCACCTCCTGAAATTAATACAATTATAATTCATTGAATGTATAAGATATAATGCATGAACAAATATATGTAAAATATACATTACTTAATTAATTTTTTAATAGTAGAAGTATCAATAATTCTATAATGTAAATAGTTATTAAAATTATAAATGGCATATATTTATATAAAAACATATGATCTACATAGACTGAACTTTCTGCTAATGGACATATTACTTCTTTTACATATATTTTTAAATATTTTAGTAGAATTTGCTCAGCATCTTGTATAGTAATTTTATTTAAACATGATTCATAAATTAAATCATATCTAAAAATAAATATAAATATTAAATATAAATATAGATTTATATATTATTATATTGAAACTATATATGTCTGTTATTTATTTATATACAAAATTACTTTTTGATGAGTTGCTAAACACCAATCATCCATATTATTTAATATTTCATCTAAGTGATGTATAATAATATTTAAATCTTTGCTTACAGTTTTTAAATTTTTGTCAGTAATTATACAAGCTATTTCTAAAATTTGAAATGTATTTATATCAAGTCCACTCATCTGAAATATACATAATAAATTAAAATGTATTCTATTATGCGAAATATATTTAATAACATGAACATACTTCCATATCTAACCAAATAATATAATTATTTTTCTTTTCACATTTGTGGAGAATGTAGGTGATTTAGTTGTTTAAATAAAATTTTCAAGATTTAATATATATATATGCAGAGAATAATAATATAATATATGCAGAGAAATTTAATTTAATTTAAGTGATAAATAATATTTTTTAGATAGATTTAAATTTATTGTTTTTGTTATAAAATTTTAAATGATTTTTTTTATTAATAATAAAAATGATAAAAATGATAAAAATGATAAAAATGATAAAAATATAATTATAAAAGTAATTGTAAAAATCTAATTAAGATTTATCTTACAAATATGTATATTATTTTTTAAAATAAAAACATTAACAATTGTAGATATATATTTATACGTACTTAGTAGTACTAGTTATTAAATTAATTATTTTATTATATATTTTAAATATTTATTATTTATAATGAATATTTAATATTTGTAATATAGTTTAAACAATGTTTTGTTTAGTAAATTATTTTTAATTTATTTTTATATTATAATATAATATATTTAAAAAAATATAAAAGATTTTTAATAAAAACCATTATTTAAATAATGTGAAATAATTAATTGAAAATAATTTTTCAACCATTTTAAAAAAGATATAGAAATCATTTTTGTTTGTAATAAATTTAATTTTTTTTTCGAAAAAATTTAATAATTATAAAAAATATACGAAATTGCAATTTAAATGCAAAATTCAAAAGATAGGATATGAGAACTACATCTATAAACTATATCAGTGTCAAAAATTTAACGATAATAAAATTCACTATAAAAAAAATGATAATACAATACTATAAATTTATATATATTGTTATTATAAGTTTATAATTATTAATAAGTTTATAATTATTAATAATGTAGTATTAATAATAAATGCAAATTTTTTAATTAAAATTTAAATTTATCTTTTTATTGTGTATAAAAATTTATATTAATAACCGAAAATCAAATTGATCTATAGAAATCACTAAACAAAATGTAGAGAATACATAGCGATGGTGGTGGCAATGATGGAATTGTGAAAAAAACTGTCGTTAAGATTGCATAGAAAAAAAGATCCTCTACGAAGGTAGTGTATGATTATAGTTTCATTCAATAATTATTTATTGAAAAATATCGTAATTTTTGAGAAGAGAAATATGGAAGCAGAACCTTTAGAACTTGAAGATGGTGAAGTTATAGATAATGAGGTAAAGAAATATTGTATAATTTTACATTTTATATGAATCTAACCTATTTTAATCATAACGATTATCGTATTCTAATATTAAACTTTGTAGTTAAATTAGAATTAATTTAATTGATGTATTATTTGAATAAAGTATTCTTTTATATGTTATTTAAAATTTATAATATTGCAAAATTTTTTTATCTTGTAAAATTAAATTAATTTTTTATAATTTTTTATAAGCTATATTTATTAATTATAATATACTTTTATTTAGACAAGCGATATTGAAACGTATAATGTTTTAAAAAGACCTCATGCAATTTCAAATAAAGAAGAAAATATAAAAATGGGTTATAGTGATGAATCTGATGATTCTGCAGATTCTGAAAGTGATTCTGATTCAGATTCTGAACATATTAAAAGTAAAAGACCTAAATTAAAATTAAGACGTTCTAGAAGTATGACAAAAAATTGGTCGGACAAAAATGATAAATATAAAATATGGTGTACTCAATTACAAGAAGAATCTTTAACAGAAGATCTAATATTATGTGGTGTAACAAAAAAGCGAAATCAAGAACGTAATGTTGAGAGTTATAATATTCCACATCATTATTCTTATAATGGTACATGGAATATGGAGCATCACAATAATAATAGTTCAGAAGATGAAAAAGATGGAGAAAAGAGACTGACAAATAAAAGAACAAATTCAGATAGAAGTAATATTAAATTGAGATTAGGAAAGAAACGTAATTCAATGGATATAGATAACCAAAAAGGAATTGCACGTAAAATTGCGGATTTAAGTACAACAGTTGAATCAACTGATGCAGATGTTGCTACTGATATAACATCAAAACTTAATGAGAAAAAAGATCTCCTTATAAGTAAGAAATTTTTTGCTATTTTAAATTAATATATGTATATACTTAGTTATTTAAATCTCTATTTTATAGGAAGAATTGTAGATATAATTGGTAAAGAAAAAGCTATTGATTTTTTTCAAAAAACTAAAAAGATTGAAGAAGGAGGTGGTATGTTAATAATGAATGGATCTAGAAGAAGAACTGCAGGAGGTGTATATTTATGGTTAGTGAAAAATGATGAACATATCCCACGAGAAAAAATAAGGGAGATATTTTATTATGATAAAAAAGAACATGCTGAACAAAGAAAAGCTGATGCTGCTGCAAGAAGACAAAAAGCACAAGAATTAATAAAATGTCTAGAAAGTAAGTTATTTTATTATATCATAATAGAAAGAATAAAAATTTTTTAAAATATAAATATAATAAAAATATGTTTAATGTTTATAGATGGTTCAGAAAAAGATCTTCCTGCTTTACTAACAAAAGCAGAACTTTCTACAAGAGAAATTGCAGAAGAAGCAAGATTGAGGCGTGGAGAAGGTATGGATAGAATGCCACTGGATTCTGATCGAACAATGACTAATCCACCACCAAGTCCTGTAACAGATGATCCAGATCATTCAGAGCATCCACTTGTACAAAGGCATGTTCAAAACTATGGAGATGATTTCCTTGATATTGGAATAGACATAGACAGTATGGAAGTACTTTAAAATATTACTTTGGAATATGTATTGCGCAGATAATTTGTACAAAATGAAGTTCTTTACAAAATATCTATACACATATATTATGTGAATATATTTTACATAATTTGTACGTTTGCCTATAATATATACAGATAAAAATCATGGATGATCAAAAATTGATCAATCCAAATCTATTGCAACGACGTTCCATATTGTGATAAAATAATTTATCAAGTGTACATATTATGGTAATATACTTTATTATTTTCTCAAATTTTGAAAAACAAAAAATATTTGTATACTCTTTTTTTTATGTTTCATTTAACAGGTTTCTATTTATTATTAAGATAGATGTAAAAAAATGTAAGAGACGTAACAAGTATGAAATTTTGTAGAAATTATAACATAATATATACTTAAATATTATATATTGTGTTGTTATTTTTATGAAATTTTCATTGTTGAAAATTGTTTATGTATATAAAAGTCACTATGAAAATAAATATTAGACTATTTGTACTTTGTATAATATATTAAACAAATTGTCTCATATATAAAATTTTACTTCATATATTATGTGCGTAACAATTTATTTTTTCAGTTATGAATATTATACAATATATAAATTTGAAAAAATTTAGTTAAATAAAAAAATCATTTTATAGTTTTATTAAAATTCTTTTATATAATAATTAAATATTTAAAATAATTATTTCATTATTTTATCATTAAAATAAATTAAATTCATTTAAGTAATTTTTCACATACTAGAAAAATCCAGTAAAATAAGACTGAATTGTTTCAAATTTTTATATATTTGGTTTTTAAAATTTTAAATCTATATTAAATTTATAATGAAAAAAACAACAATATAATTTTAAATATATTAATAATTTTTTTATTTTTTGATAATTTTATGCATTAATAATTATGCAATAGAATTTCACATATTTGTTTTATATATCTGTTACTAAATCATACAATATAAAGGGAACAAAAATTTATACATTTAAATAAATTTTGAGAAATCAATAAAAGAATTTATTTTTCAAAATTATTTTTTAAATAAAATAAAAATTATTAATATTATTTAATATATATTTTATATTTATTTTTTTTTATATACATATATTTTTTGTATATGTGTGAATGTGTGTCTATATATATACATATATATATATGCATATATATAATACAAGGAGAAATAATTTTATAATTAATTCAACAATTTTTTAATTTTAAATTATTATGAAATAATCTAAATACGATTAAATAAATTTGTAATGTAAATCTTTTTGTAAATGAATTTTGTATATATGTATATTGTATAAATATAGATATATAATTTGTGAAATGCAATAGCAATTGTTCTATATATTATACTAGTAAAAAATAGTCAATTTATAAATATTATTCTTTTTATCATATTAACATTATATTTGTATATTAATATTATATTGTTATGTAACTTTAATATTTCATAAATTCAAATACAAACCTATGAAATATATTTTTGTACATAATGAATGATAGCAATTTATCTCATATAGAGCCAATTGTTTTTGTTTCTTCTGTAAAAATTAAAATAAAGATGAAAATGAAAATAAAAATAAAAGAAAATATTTAAATTTAAATAAAATTTAAATTTAAAATTAAAATTCCAAGTACTATAAATATTTTATATTTTGCTAATGTTTATAAGATATCTTGTAATAAAAAATATAATTAATAAAAATAAAAATAAATTTATTACAAAAATAGAAATAAATAGTTTATATTGTAAAAGAAATATTTTAATATTTTCATTATAATTAAAATATTTAAATATTTCATAAATATTTAAAAATTTATATATATATATATATACTTACTCAGTAAAAATTTGACATGAGATTTAATAATAATCGCATGTATATATATCGCAAAAATAACAAGTTGATTAGCAAGATGACAGAATGAGAATATTTTCCATTTAATACTTCTCTATTGCTCATCACATACAATTAATATTGTATGATTTTATTTGAAGACTTCCGATCAATATATATATTTTTATGAATGAATTTTAGATCTATCGAAATTAATCAATTAGATCATATTATTTTCGATTTATTCAATTTATCAATAATAACTACAATAAGTATATACATTTAAATACTTATATGAAGAACTGATAACTTAAGATCATTGTAGCAAAAGAAAAAAGTACTCTTTTTGTTCTCTATATTGCTTTGATTGCCAACTTATCAACTTATCAACAATAAACAACTATATATATATATATTTCTTTTTTTCTAATACAATTACATCATTTTTTCTAATAAAGAAAGAAGAGTTTCACATCTTTCTTTAACCTATAAAAAAATATATATTTAAAGATATCTTATTTATATATTAAAGATATTTAAAAAATTATACATTATACAGCATATAATTTTACTTACTTGATCAATTGTACGATTCCCTAATATTTTACTAACCATGGCAAGTGAATTTTCAGAATATTCTTTTTTAATAGCTTGTAACAGAATCATATCTTCTTGTCGTGTCCATGATTTAATATTTACATTTGTATTTAAATTAATATTTTTTATTTCACAATTTGAATCAATTTTTCTTATATTATCATTCGATATTTCAATTTCTATATTTTTCACTAATGTTTTTTTATCAGAATTTTTATAGTCAATAGATAAATATTTATTTGATTTTATATGATTAACATTTGAATCTACATATTCTAATTTTGCTTCTAGTTTATCAACTTTGTTTTTTCTTTTATTTTTACATTGGGATATGCGTATTTTTTTTGTATTTCTATTCTTTATGTGATTTATTTCATTTCCAGATCTTTTTAAATTTTTTTTCTGATCTGTTGATTTTGATGGAGATTTTATAGTTTTTTTAGATTTTACAATTAACTTTTCTCCATCTTCATTTTCTTTAATAGGTAAACTTTTTGATAAACAAGATTGTTCATCACTATGAAATTCATTTTTCGAAGATTTTCTTCGTTGTTTAGATGAAATAGATGAAGTAAATTTATCAGTAATTTTTAAAGATACACGAGCAATATTTTCCAATTTTTCTTCATCAGCTCCAGGAAAAATAATTTTTGCAGGTCTTAGGCCTTCAGATGTTTGAAGATAAATTTTTCCATTTAGAAACTGTCCATTTTTTAAATATATATTTAAAATTTTTATGATGAAAATTTATTAAACAATTTCAAATAATGTATATAAAAAATAATATATAAAATATATAATAAATATATAAAAATATATAATTTTTATTAAAAAATTAAAATAAGAAAAAATATGACGTACCCTTGTACCACAAGAAATGCAATGTTCAGAAATATTCTTACAAGTGGTTTCATCACCATTGTGACAATTGCACTTGCAATTTTCTCCACCATAAGGATCTTCTTGAAGTGATAACACTGGTAATTCTATATTTTCATATAATTCAGGTGCATCTTCAGTATAAATTTTACTTTTATCATGTGGTCCTACTGGGCATGTTAAATTTTCAAACATATGTGATGCAAATAAACTACAAAATAATTAAATGTACAATTAAATATTTATAAATTTATTAATTAAATTTATATATATGTAATTAATAATAATATTGTATTACCTGTCTGGTGGTTTAGCAGTAGGTAATATTTGTAAAAATAAATCCATAACTAAAGGATGTCCCTTAAGTATAGGGCCCATAGTTGCATGAATATGTTCTAATGTTATCTGTGTATCAGATGAAAGCTGTGTAATAGCTTGCATCATTTTTGCTATTCGAGAAGGTTGTTTAGCAAAATATATTTGAGCTACATTAACAAATTCGTTCATCTTTTGAAGCATTATATATTCCACTGACTTATCTATCATTGCAGCTTGATGTGGTTTTAAAAACAATAAAAAATCCGTACAAAGTTCAGGATATTCTCGTAATTTTTCACATACATCTTGATACAAATTGATAGTTATTGTATCTTTATCTTTTGCAGTTTTTTCCATAATTTGTTCATTTTGAGAACATCTTGATCGATTAGAAAATGATAATTCATTCTCCATCTGATTAATATTATCTAATTTTTCATAATAATCTAAATATAATTTTATAATAGATCGTAATGTTGCTGGATTATTAGATTCTAATGTTAAATGTAATTTTTGAAGATATGATGCTGCAAATTCTATATAAGATAATATAAGTTATTTAAAATTAATTTGAATGTATATTGTTAAATTATTACATAGCGAGAAAAAGAGAAAAAGATATGTACTTGAACCTCTTTCTTCTTCATTTAATGGATTTTCAGATTCTAAAAGTCTTTTAATATTTTCTAATTCTCTAGCTTCTTTTGCTTTCTTTCTACTAATAGAATCTTTCTTAATTGTTGTACTAGCTAACATTAATTCTGCTATTTCATCTTCATTATCCTGTAATAAAATTTAAATTACAAATATTATTTATTTTATTTTATTAGAAAGTTATAATTTTACTCACTATCTTAGGTAAAGTTGATATTTTTTCTAAATTTGTATCTATTTCATTTTTTTCTCTAGACTTTAAAGTATTATTATTAGATGATAAAGCTTTTGGTCCTAAAACTTGAGCCATTAATTTCATGTTTTGAGCACTTCTTGTTTTTGCTAATCTAGGTGTAGTTTTTCGTAATTGTGGTAATTCTTGTACTATTTCAGAAGATTTTTTACGAAACTTCGAGTGTGTTGATATAAGATTTGTATCATTTTGAATTTTTTTAAATTCATTTCCATCTATCTTTTTCTCTTTTTTTTCTTGTGATGTCATGATTTTTAAAGAATTGTTGCGCTCTTTATTTAATGTATGTATATTATGTAATTCAATATTAGTTCCATTATTTGAAATATTTTTCAAAATTTTAGAATTAGAATTTTCATTTAAACACAAATTGTCTTTTGATATATTTTTACTTATCTTCTGATTTGCAGGTAATATTTTTGGTAATATATTAATAGATGAATTGTATAAGAGAACAGTATTAGAAATATGATTTCTATTTCCATTTGTAAAACAATCTTTTTTTATAACATCATTATGTGAATTAAGTATATATTTTCGTTTTAATACATCAACTTTTTGTTCTGTGTGTATCTATATAAATAAATGAAATGTTATTATATGTATTATAATATATTATAATATATTATAATATTAAAAATAAATATATTAAATACTTACATTACTAAGATAAGTCTGCCATACTGAAGGTAATAGATTTATTGATTGATCTTTGGGAGCTTTGAGATCACATTCCAATGTAATGTAATGTATTGTTCTTGGAGCAGAACCTTTTTCGAAGTAATGCTGTAGAAATATTTATTTAATCAAATTTTATTATAATAAACATATCTTTTTCATTTATTACATATTATTTATGGATATATTTATATTTATAGATATATTATTTACTTTTATTGGATTTGCATGTTTTGCGCATCGACGTTTTCGAATATGATATATTAATCCATGAGGTTCTCTACATGGTATTAAATATTGAATAATTAATTGTACTGCATCAATTAATTGAAGTTTTTTACTCTTAAATTTTCTTGGTTTAGATGCAACAAAAGGAAGAAACTGTTCCAAACCTAATGCAATTAAACTGAAAAAATAAATATTCAAAAAATGTATCACATTTTTTGTAATACACATATATTATATACTTACTTTTCTTCAGATTTTAAATATGGAAGTCGTACAAATTTAATTGATTCAGGTCTAAATGGTATTTCAGGTAAAAGTTGTGGATACATTAAAGCTTTACTTTCCATAAATAGTTTTTTTAATTCTGGATGAAAAATAGATGCACCTTTATGTTTTTGCACAAGATATATTTTCTTTATTGGATCTTCATCTATAAGAGCCTTTTTAAAATCTTCAGAAAATTCATTATCCAAAAATTTTTTTTCCCAATCAAATATTAATTTTAAAGCATCTGGTAAATTTATCACATTAAATGCAGAATTAGGTCCATTACTTAAATATCTAATATAAATAATATAAATTTATTAAATTATTTATTTAATACATTCATAATTTATGAATTATTATTTTATAAACTCACTTTATACTATTTAAATTTTGTTTACATGTTTGTGATTGAGAATGTAAATCTGGATGCATATATGTCATAGCAAAATGTTGCACCATTAATTGAACATGTTGACGAAATTGAACTGCTAATAATTCTTTTTGATTTGGATTTATTAAATTGGAATGGTCAGTTTCTTTGTAAGTAGATAATATATCTGTTACAGATTCATTCTAAATTCCATAATTAAAAATGTAATAGAATGCTAATTAAAAATTATTTTGCTAATTAAAATTATATTTATTTATAGAAATTATATATTAAAAAATTATATATTATTATATATTATTTATAGAAATATAGAAATTATTTTTATCTTACCACAATATCATTTCCAATTTGTATTTGTGGAAAATTTGTATTTTCTAAAGATTTTTTCTTTTTTGAACTTTCTTGTTCTTGTTTAGAATATGTATCTGTAAACTCAAATAATTCTGCAATCAAATCATTTAATTCCTTGCGTGAAACTTTTACAGCTTTATCAGCTCGTAACTCTTCTTTATCCACTATAAATTTTTAAATTATTTTAATAATTTATACAAAAATTATATATATCTATATTTATAAATTTGCTAAAAGTAAAGATTTTAACTGAAGTATAAGACAAAAAGACAAAAGAATTTATAAAATATTTTCAAATATCAATTGATTAATTATAATATGAGATTTCTATGACTATAATTGTTTAATGAGAAGAAATAAGAGAAAAATGTTAAATTAAAAATATAATTATAAAATAAAACATACATATAATTATATCTAACATATCTATATAACAAAAATATATATAAAAAGTGTTTTAATTAAAAATATATAACAAAAAAATTAATAAATTGATATATATCTGTATGATCAAAAATGTTAAAACTTTTACTTTGTTAAACAATATATATATGTACATAAATATATATATTATTTCTATTTATCAAACATACAAAATTCTGTTTCTTCATCATCTGAAACATTATATTCTGGATCTGCTTCTGGATCATCTTCCACTATAGGTTCTTGAGTTAATGGTTGAGTGAATTCCTTTAAAAAATTCACCCAATCTTCATCTACTTCACAATCCCAATCACACATATTAATAGTTATAACATATTCTTAGCAAAATCACGTTTCACAAATTATATGTTAAACATTAATCGATATGCTTAGATTATATAAATATTAAAATTATTCCACAATAAATTATTATTATTAAAATGCTGCATTATATTATACATTATCATTTTTATACTGTGATTGAGTTTTCAATGATAGCAGCCATATTTATTGTATTTTAAGCCATAGCTTCAGCTTATATATTAATTAATACTAATCGATTCTCAATATTGTACTTTATATATTAGTCGAATCTTTTTTTATTTTCAAAATTACATTATTTAATTTTTATTTAAAATTTTTTGAGTTTGAAATATTTAATTTAAAAGATATAAAAAAAAATAGTAACAAAAATTTACACAAATATTTCATAAGAGATGTTTTTTTTATTAAATAAAAAAGCAAAAATAATTCTTATCATATTGATCATTTATTATCATATTATTTATTAGCTAAATATTATTCGATGAGTTTAATCATCGGAAATAAATTCAATCACATGGAGATATTACGAATTTAACTATTGGCTGAATCGAAATCAATTTCAGAATCGAATATTATTGTGTAAAATATAATTGTGTAAATATAATTCATCGATACAATTTCTTTATATTTATATAATAAATAAGTAATTTCATGAATAAATTAATATTTATGAAATTACTTCAAGAAAATAAAACTTTATTTTAATCCTAACGATTATAAATCAACTTTTGATTTTTCTATTTCTATTGATGTAAGTATTATTTAATATTTATTAATAAAGATCGAAAATACGAGATTACTAATTCAAATCGAATCATAAAAATCGGATAAACATGGATATTTAACTATTTATATTTACCTAAATATAAAAAGTAAATATAGAAAATGGTTTAATAATTCAATACTTTGAAATTGATTCTGATATTATCATATTTTAATTTTATTAAAATATTTTCAATCCGAATAAAAATAATAATTTGTAACAAAATATGTGTATAATATGTAATAACATAATTTTTATGTAAAATTTAAATAATAATAATAATTTCTATAAATTTATATAATAATTTATTTTTAAATTTATATATTTAAATTATAAAATTTTTAATGCTTTAAGTATTCATAAAAATTTGAGATTTAGTTATACTATATAAACATATTTCTATTAATTAAAATTAAATTAATATATTTAGAATGTAAATAATATTAATTTTTAAATTTGATCTTGATGTAAAGATTAATAAAATAAAAAAGATAAAATTTATCTTTAACAAATCTTTAACATAAATTATTATTTATAAATTTATAATATTATTTATAATGTTATTTTTAGAAAAGTAAAAATCAGTTTTGTCATGAAAAATTTTCCGTTATAGAAATTATCAAATAAAAATAATTATATATATATATATATATATATATATATATATATATTATATGTAGCTTTATATAATTGCTATATAATTACTATATAATCGATATATAATTGCTATATAATTGCTATCTAATGTTTTGAAAGTTACTTTCCACAAACGATTTAAAATTTGAAATTTGCAGAATCATTGTTTATTTTATTATTACCCTCAAACCATATAAGGACGAGTTTTGACATTTAAAATAATCAGTATTACTTACATTGCCGTTTAGTTACGAAAGAGTTAGAACGTAGAATCAAATTGTTTCTTTCTTCTTCAATATTTAAATCAAAAATGAAAATAAAAATTCTTCTTTTTTTCACTATTCTCGCATTAATAAATGTTAAAGCGCAAGATGATATTTCAAAATTTTTAACGGATAGACCATATGTACAAAAACAACTTCATTGTATTTTGGATCGGGGACATTGTGATGTAATTGGAAAGAAAATTAAAGGTAAGATTTAGAACATAAATTATTTATTAATTTTATTTATTAATCATTAAATTTTTTAATGTTATTATTTATTTATTAATTTTCTTTTTCTTTTATTTGTATGTAATTTCTTTATAACTTAAATATAAAATATATTCAAAATATTTGTCATAAAAATTTAGTGAAAATAACTGATTTAAATCATTTTGCTTATATCATGACAAATTTTATTTAATATTTTTAATTTTTTAAATTTTTAAATAAATTCAAGCTAAAAATTATTTTATTAGTTCTTATTAATTCTTAAATTATTTGATATATTTTATCCAATTAAAAATTATTTATTATATATATATTAAATAAATAAATATTATATACAAATTAAATAAATAATACATATTTATTTAATACATAATTCAAGTTAATTAAATAAATATAAAAATGATTACTCCCACTTTGTTTTATTTGTTTCTATATTGTATACATCTATCAAATCAAATAAATCTAATATAATATTTGTTAAATCTGTTTATAATAAATTTTCAATATTAGAATAAAAAAAAAAATAAAATGTTTTTTCTATATTTCATTATTATGTAAATACGATCATTAGTTTTGAATAATAAATTTAAAAATAACAAAATTATATTATTAAAAAATAAATAAGTGTTAATAAATAAGTATTATTAAATAATAAATAACTAATTTGTTAATAAAATAATATACTTCTTACATAATAATTGATTAATAAAGAATGAAATATTGAATAATATTTTGCTATAAATAATAATATAATAATAAATAATCTTATTAAAAATCTATTAAACAAATAAAAACAAATGAAATAAAAATAAAACGATTTTACCAAAATTCACTTTCAAACATTTTATTTTATTGTTTCTTCAATAGCAATTACGCATTATTAATAAATAAATTTTGTTATGATTTATCGACAATATTTGCCAAACAATATATTAAGCAAAATCAACAATTTTTTTTCTTAACATGCAAATTTAGGTCGTAAACAGATTTAATAATTCGTTCATATTATAAATACTGTTATGATTCTTGCAGAATTGTTGCCAGAAGTGTTGAACAATCATTGCAATCGATGCACGTCACGACAAGTTGGAATTGCAAATACATTAATACCTTTTATGCAACAAAATTATCCCTATGAATGGCAGTTGATTTTACGACGTTATAAAATAATGAAATATTATTAATATCAAAGATATTAGTATGAAAATTAAAAAACTCAAGATAATAACAATTGACGATGGAACAACTCATTGATAATATCATAAGATGTTCTTAAATTTTGAAATGACGTTAAATAAATTTTTCATAATATTAATAATTTTAATATTAAAAATTTTAAATATCGTTAATATCTATAATATTACTTGTAACTTTGTTTGTAAGAATTATCGAATATCACATATGGATAAAATATAAAATAAAATCATTATGTCTATTAATATTGTATATATTTTTAACACTTTATATTTTAATATTGTTCAATTATTGTTATATGTTAATATTGTTCAAATATTCTTTATGCATATTAAATGATGATAGTGAAATATAATTATCTATTCAATTTAAACATATAATTGCGTAAAATAAAGTTAAAGAATAAGATAGAAAGCTTATATACATATAGATTCAAACGATAAAGCAAGTTGAAATCATAATATAGTTTGCATTTTAATTCGTACGATGATTTTAATATTGAAACAAATATAGATACAATATAAACAGAATATTTATAAACTATGGATCAAATAATAAAAAATTTTATAAAATAAAAATATAAAAAATATATATATAAAATGCGACATATTTTAAATTAATTTTAACATTTAATAATAAAAATTTCCTATTTAAATGAATAAATTACTTTTATTTCTTAAGAAATTTATTTTTTTAAATTTTTAAAATATAAGATATAAAATTAATTGATTAATAGATTTAAATAATTTTATTACTAATATATAATATTTGTTATTCGATGATAAGTATATAAATATTTGATATTTTTAAAAATTATTGTATTGAAAAAATTTATTTACTTTTTATTTCTTTATCGAATATATATTAATATATAAGTTATAAAATTACTAAATATTATAATAATATATAATATAATATTATTATTGATAATAATCCTTGATAAAATATGTAACATAAATGTATGACAGTCATCTTTTATATACGGTAAAGAATAATCTCTTCATTATTCTTGATAGCATGTAGTATTGGTTACGTATAGCTCACTATCAACTATTTCTATCATATTATATATATTTTATATTTTCTTCAACCTTTATATAAGAAGCATTTTAGATTTAGAATTATTAAAGTAAAAAATATTTTTTTTATAAAAAAAATTAATAAAATTAATAAATTTAGATAATAGATAAAATAAATTGTAAATTCAATTTATTAAATTATAATTTATATTTAAAAAGTTTCAAAACAAATTTGAAATATTTATAAATCTATTTTAATTTATACTTCTGTACAAATATTATATTTAATTTTTCAAATAAAAAAAAAATTTTATCAATTAAAATTTTTCAATGAGAATCAATTAATTAAAAAAGATCTATAATCATTTATATAAAAACATTTAAAAAAATAAATAATGAGATTTATGATAATTAAAACAACAAAAAATTTTAACAAAATCTCTTCATTTATTTTAAATTATTTTTAACATTTCATTTTTTATTACATTTTAATATATTGATATTCATATTTAATGACTCCTTCAATTGTATATATGTTTCATAAAAGTGCATGTAAAATACTCAACTAACGCGTTTATCCACTCCCTCCAATGTCCTCTGTATTCGACTATATAATTCGTCAGCTTGTTTCAAGAGTTACAAAGAACATTTTACTTTCCACTGCAGAGGGTAGCTTTGAAATAAGATTTCATTTTACACTATATTACGGTAATTCTCATAAGTTTCAACTTTTTTGATACATCATAAACGTTTATTTTTTAAGATTAAAAATAAAGGAACAAGTTTCAATTACAATATGAAGATTTATCTTTTACTATTTGTCTTGGTCATAATTACTTGTGTAATAGCGGAAGATTATACTACCAAATATGATGATATGGACATTGACAGAATTCTACAGAATGGTCGTATCCTCACTAATTATATTAAATGCATGTTGGACGAAGGACCATGTACTAACGAAGGTAGAGAATTAAAAAGTGAGTATCAATATAATTTTTATAAAATTATAACTAAATGTTTGAACAAAATTTTTTATTTCTCATTTTTTCAATAATTTTCATTTTTCTTTTTTGTAATAATAATTTGTAATAAGTTCAATATAGTATAATAATATTATATTTTGATTTTAATTATATCATGCAATATAATTTTATTAAGATATCTGAATTTGAATTTTGTTTGAATTTAATGTTTAAAATATGAAAATTATATATATAAATTATAATATAATAATATTTAAATTTTTCATTTAAAAAATAAAAATAAAAATAAAAAAATAATATAAAAGTATTATTATTTATATTAAAATATGATTTTATTGCAAATAAAATAAATTATTTGTATCATTTATATATAATATAAAAATAAAATAAATATAAAAGATAAAATTTATAAAAGATATAAATATATAAAAAATATAAATTTATTTTAGTATTATTTTTCAAATATATGTATATATATATATGTATATATCTTTTACGAATCTTATCAAAAAGTATATAATATTAATTTATATATATATTATGTATCATTGTAAATATATTGAAAAGACAAACAAAAAAATATATCATTTTCAAACATTTTTTTTCCATTTATAATTGTTTTTAATATTTTAATTTTTTAAATATTTAAAAAATAGATAAAATAAATAAATTATACGAAAGAAAAAAATAAAAAAATTATACGAAAAATTATACGAAAGAAAAAAATATCTATTTTATAAAAATTGATTTAAAATATTTTAGAAATATTTTTGTTTTTAAAAATATTTTTTTTCATAACTGATCATTTTTAAAATCAAATAGAAAAAGAAATAAAATATTAAAATTTAAAATATTTATATATAATAAATTTTCTTATTAAATTAATGATGTAGTTTTCGAGTACGTTAAAAATTACGCTGATTTCTTTCATAAATTTCTACGTACATTTGCTGCAATGATTACGACAGAGTTTCACTCTCCCTCTTTGTATTACGTAAGTTCCTTTAAACTTTCTCGTTTGTATTACATCGAACTCTCTTAAGTAACATCTAATGTATTATATATATACATGCGATACATTTAAAGAAATATATCACGTTAAGAAAAACGCAACACAAAGGAAAATAAGTTAAATATTCTATTAAATTTTTTAAAAATATTGCATTATAGCAATTATATTAAATTTAAAAAACATAATTTATTTTATATTTATTTTAATCAAATAGAAATTAAATTAAAAGCTAAGAATAATAAAATTGTTTAAATATTTATAAGAAAATTTTCAAAAAAAATTGAAATATATCTAATAATAAATTTATTTATTATAATATTATATGTATTATATATATTATATTTAATCATATGTGATTTAATTATTTAAAATTATGTTGCAGTTATATTATTTTGTGGTAAAAATCTCTTAAAATAATTATAGATTTAAATATAATTGTTTAAAAATTATTTAAATTGCGTATTGTGTATTGTTTTAGAAATATTACCTGATGCTCTATCTACAGGTTGCAATAAGTGCAATGAAAAACAGAAACGTACAGCAAATAAAGTAGTAAATTATTTAAAAACCAAGAGACCAAAAGATTGGGAACGACTTTCCGCAAAATATGATTCTACTGGTGAATATAAAAAGCGTTATGAACATGTATTGCAATTTGCAAAAAATAATTAAACTTATAACATCTAAAGAATAAATTTATGAAGAAATTTATATAATGAAAATATAATAAATCAATCTAATTTACGTATAGACACTTAATAATAATTTTGTTATTTTAAATTGATAATTATAATATTCGTTAAAAATTTCATCTTATTGCATTTAAATGTTTGATTAAATAGTTTCGTTATATTATATATACTAAATATATGTATCTACATGTTTATAAAGTAAATATATATACATCTTTTTTTACAAATACATGTTTTTTAACTATATTTTAAATATTCGTTTATAAAATTCATTTATTTATTAATCTATTTGTGAATGAATTCATACATTGTGAATGAACGGTATACATCGCAATGAAATATTTATAAGTAAAAGACATTGAATTTTGGATTGCATTTAAATCATAAATAAAAAATTTTTAATTCATTCAACTCGCCTTTTCTTGACAAGTGAACCAAGCTGAAAAACATTAATTTTAGTTTGATATCATTTTAATAATATTATCAAAAATATAAAGAACTTACAAGATCTGATATTGCAGGTAAATTGTTAGTTTGATCTGTAACTGTTGTTTCTGGTTCTCTAGTTTCCTTTGGTGGAGCAGCTTTTTTCATATTTCTATGTTGTGGAAAAGTAGGCATCAGTTTGGGATCACATGCTATAAAGCAAATTAAAATATAATAATATTAAAAATATTATATATATATTTATTATATATACATATATATATATATTGTACTTACGCAAAGGAGCTTCCTTAAAATAACTACTTTGTAAACATTCTTCTGCAGTTGCTCTTTTTTTTGGATCATACATGAATAAAAAATTTAATAATCTCAAACCAGCAGCACTTAACCATGGAAACCTTTGTTTTAAATTATTATATGGTTGTTGTTTTAATGTAAAGTTTTGTAATGCTGGAAGTGTATTAAATTCTGGCCAAATTGCTTCACTTGGTGTTCCTAATAAATCAACAATTAATTCTAACTGTGCAATTTCTGATCTTCCAGGCAATAAAGGCCGATGTCCAAGTAATTCTCCTAATAAAACATAAAATGGAAGTTAAATTATTGTATTACAATTTTTATATGTATATAAAAATAAAAAAATGTTTATACCTAGAATGCAACCTGCAGCCCACATATCAACAGAAGTTGTTTGAGTTTTTGCTTGTAATAACAATTCTGGTGCTCTATACCATAATGTTACTACTCTAGGTGTCATTGGTTTTAAAGGTAAACCAAACCACCTAGCTAGTCCAAAATCAGCAATTTTTACACATCCTTTATCTGTCATTAGGAGATTTGAGACTTTCAAATCTCTGTGTACAATAAAATTATGATGCAAATAACGTAAACCTTTTAGTACTTGTAAAACAATACATTTAACTTGACTTTCTGAAAATGGAGCTTGCATATTGTCTAACAAACTTGCTAAATCTTGTTCACAATATTCCATAGCAAGAAATATGCTTTCTAAACTTCTTCCTACTACTACTTCTCTTAAATGTACAATATTTTCATGACGACAAGATAAAAGAACAGATATTTCTCTTAAACCACTGACTGGAAGACCATCTTTTTCATGTTCCATTCGAACTTTTTTCAATGCTACAACTTTGTCATTTTTAGTGTCTCTTGCTCTATAAACAATTCCATAAGTACCTTCTCCTATACGATTTAATTTTTCAAATTCAGATACAAATCTGCATTTACCTAGCTATAAAAAAAATAATATTTATCACATTATAATAAAAATAATTGAAATCATAAAAAAATAATCATAAAAAATTATAAATTAAATTTTTACAATATCTTGTTCTGGTATTTCCATTGGTTTGCCAGTCAAAAATGATGTTAATACTCCTCTCCTAGTTATTGGTGCTGATGGATCAGGGCCTGATTCAGATGCAGTCTTTTTATCAGTATCATTATTTTCTACTGATTTTTTCTCTAATGTTTCGTCTGAAAGATTATTAAAATTTAATATTAATTATTTATTAGTCATTTTGATTATTATTTGATATAATTATTTAAATTAGTTTTTATAAAAATCATTAATATTTTTGAAATTATTTTTATTAATTCTATTCTATTTAATATCATTATCACTTAAGTAATAAATTAAAAATTGAAAATATTTAAAGATTTCAAAAATTGGTTATATCAATTACATAAAATTTTTAATTAAAAAAATATATTTTTTACAAAATAGATAAGATCATTAATAAACATTTAAATTATATATATTTAATTATTTTTTAATTTTTAGAAATCTTTTTCATAAATTTTAAATCTAAATTATACTTCGAAAAAAAATAAAAATATTAGTAATAAATTTAAATTTAAGATTATCTGTCAAATAAATTTTTAAAAATCGCCAAAAAAAATAGAATTATTTTAATATAAAAATAATATATAATAAATGATGAAATATTTAAAATGTAATTACTTAACCTAACATAATAATATTTATATTGTAATTATAATAAAATAAAAGTATACCTTTTGTCATCGTGTAATTTTTTTAAAAAAATATTTTTGAAATTATATTTATTTTTCTTTTTTACATTCGTGTCTTAGAAAACGTAGATGAAAATACTATCGACTACCAATAATTACTTGGTCGAGTACAACAGTTTTCAATAATTTTCTATAATTCGTTTGCACCATTGAAAATATAATATGTAGATTCGATAACAACGATGATAATAAATATCATTGAAAAATGCGCTACCTTACGTTATTTTTAAAAACAAAATGAATGAAAAATTAATATTTTTAAGTTTGTTATAAATATTGTTATAAATATATATATATATATATATATACATGAATAAAAATAATAAAGATTACATTTAATTTTTATTACTAATTAGAACATTAATAATTGTTTTGTATTTTTAATTTTATGATAAATTTGCATATTTTTTTTCTTTAAAAAAATATTTTATATATTAATGGAATAATTATAGAATTTATTTATAAATATTATTATTTAATAAAGCATTGATTTATAATATCGACTTTTTATTTTTTATTATTTACATGCATATTATATTATATATTTTAATAATATATTTTCTAATTTTACATATGTATATATATTTTATATATATTTGTTTAACTTTAGTACTTGTAAGTTTATGATATTTATATTATGATCGATATAGTATAGTGATAAATAGTACAACATTTATAACATAAAATAATGTATTTCTAAAGGAAATGTGGTTTTGTTTTTCATAGTGATTTCCTTAAGATTTTTTTTAAGTTTATGTAAATTTACTTATACTGAAAATTATTAAATTTGCAATTTGAATACGAAATTATAGTATATTTCAAGCATGTAAACTAAAAATTAGAAATTGATCATTAAAAGTTAACCTTATTTTTATTACCAACGGTTTTTTGTAAAATTGATATATTTTTGTTTTTTAATTAATATGAATGAATATATGACAATAGAAAAATCAAATATATTGAACTATTATGTTATCAATGGTGTTTGATATTGATGGAGTATTTATCAGATAGAACAAATTTTTAGATAAAAAGACAATTTTCGTGAAAAGAAATTATAATTTTATATGTAAAATATTAAAATCTAAAAAATGAGTTCTCATCATGAATTGAACATATCAATTGAACATCCAATTTCTGGTGATATAGATCATATTAAGACACTTTCTGAAGATATTGGTGCTCTTTATCTTTCAGATGATTATTCAGATGTTACTTTAATTGTTGGTGGACAAAGATTCAATAGTCACAAAATTATTTTAGCTGCACGTAGCCAATATTTCAGAGCTCTTCTGTTTGGTGGTTTAAAAGAATCCACACAACATGAAATTGAATTAAAAGATGCTAATCTAACTGGATTTAAAGGTTTACTTGAATACATATATACAGGACGAATGTCTCTTACAGACCGACGTGAAGAGGTATTAATTCATAATTATTAATTTTTATTAATTTTTTTTTAATTATTATTCAATTGTTATTGTTTTTAGGTTGTATTGGATATTCTTGGATTAGCACATCTTTATGGATTTTCAGAATTAGAAACGTCCATATCAGATTATCTTAAAGAAATATTGAATATAAAAAATGTTTGTCTCATATTTGGTGCAGCACTTCTTTATCGATTAGAATTTCTTACTAAGGTATTAATATGATGTCTAATAAAAAAAAAAATTGATGATGATATTAGATAAAATTTATATCTATCTGTATCAAATCTAGGTTTGTCATGAATACATGGATGAACATGCATGTGAAGTAATTCAGCATGAGAGTTTTTTACAATTAAGTGCTGATGCTTTGAATGAATTAGTATCAAGAGATTCTTTTTATGCGCCAGAAATTGATATCTTTTTAGCTGTAAGAGCATGGGTGAATGCAAATCCTGATACTGATGGCAAAAATGTTTTAGGTGAATATAAAAGTATTAAAAACAAGAATTTTATTAAAAATATATTTTAAAAATATCATTTATAATAATACTATTCAATTGATTAGACAAATTTTGTAGATAAGGTACGATTAAACTTAGTTTCAATCACGGATCTTTTAAATGTTGTTCGGCCAACTGGATTAATTTCTCCAGAAGCAATCTTAGATGCAATAGCTGCAAGAACACAAACACGTGATTCAGATCTTAATTATCGTGGTCGGTTACTTATTGATGTGAATGTTGCCCATCCTATGCATGGTGCTCAAGTTCTACAGGGTGAAATGCGAAGCTATCTTTTAGATGGAGATACAAATAATTATGATATGGAACGCGGGTAAATTATTAATTCATTTTTATTCAATTATTCATTTAAATAATATTATTTTTTTACCAGATATACTAGACATACCATTACTGAATCACGAGAACATGGTATTTTAGTTAAATTAGGAACTCAGTGCATCATCAATCATATTAAAATGTTGCTTTGGGATAAAGATATGCGTTCATATTCTTACTATGTAGAAGTAAGTTAAAATAAAAAATTGAATATAAATTAAAATATAATCTTTATATTTAATTTTTTATATCATAATTATTTTTTTTATAGGTTTCTATGGATCAAAAAAATTGGGTTCGAGTTATTGATTATACAGAATATTTTTGTCGCAGTTGGCAATATTTATACTTTGAACCAAGAATAGTTCTTTATATTCGTATTGTTGGAACAAATAATACTGTAAACAAAGTAAAGTCGTTATTAAAATATATTTAATTTTTTTTATATTTATATTTTACAACTTTTATTTTTAAAGGTTTTTCATCTTGTAAGTTTTGAAGCATATTATACAAATCATACAGAAAAACTTCATAATGGTTTTGTTATTCCAACACGAAATGTTGCTACTATGGATCAAAGTGCAACTGTTACAGAAGGTGTTTGTAGGTATGTATGTTTGTATAAATATATAAATTTATTATTATTATTATTAATTTATTATAAATATATAAATATAAAATAATATATAAAAATTAATAAAATTATAAAATTAATTTATAAGTTTTTAATTTTAGATCTCGAAATGCACTATTAAATGGTGATACATCTAATTATGATTGGGATAGTGGATACACATGTCATCAAGTTGGATCTGGTTCTATTTTAGTACAACTTGGACAACCATATATTATAGATTCTATGCGGTATATATTATTTTTTTTTTATATATAATAATTCAAAAAATATGAAATTTCTGGTATTTATATATATATATATATATAAATATAGATTATTACTGTGGGATTGCGATGATCGTTCATATTCTTATTACATAGAGGTATCTGGTAATTCTTGGAGTTGGGTTCTAGTTGCTGATAAAACTAGAGAAGCTTGTCGTTCATGGCAAACAATACATTTTGAACCTGCTCGTCCTGTTGTTTTTATACGTATTGTTGGAACACACAATACTGCAAATGAGGTAAAAACATCATATTTATTATATGTTGTATTATATGTTTAATAACAAAATTTAATAATAATAAATTTAATATAACAAAATAAATCAAAATTTGTTCATAATTAAACATATTAGGTTTTTCACTGTGTTCATTTTGAATGTCCTGCTCAAGTAAATGATAAAATTGTAAATAAATCTATGGTAAACAAAGGAAAGCAATCAAAAAGTCATGATTCTGTGCTTTGGTCATATGTATCACAACCTCCAGAAACGGCTACAGAAGCAGTGAATATCGATCATGAAGAAACAAATTCAACAGATGTTTTTTGGGACAATTAATTAATTGAGAATAAACCATTGTGTAAAATTTTGTTGATACTTCAAAGACTATAAAATTAAATTTTTGTTTGTTTTCTGTAAACTTTCTGTATTAAAATGCTTGTATAGTAGTAGTAGTAATGATTGTATAAATAATTGTAAAATAAATTTTTAATTCAATGAAACACATTTTAATTCATTTTCATATGAAAAGAAAATAAAAAACTATGCGATACTTAACTGTATATAAATTTATTTAAAGCATTTAATAATTACTAGTAGAGATTTATGGATTAAAAATAGACTTGGAATAATGTAGTAATATTTTAACAATCATTAATTTATAATAATATATGTACATTTTTATAAAATGATATAATTTAAAATAAAAAATTGATGGAAAAAAAAAGAAAATTTATATGTAATTTCAATATTTAAATTATATTTTATTATATATAATATTTGTATATAATTGAATATATACGTTCAATTAGTATTAAAAATGTCCCTAGCAATTTTTTTTATATCGCTTGATAGTATAATTTATATGGTAATACATAAATTGTAATAAATTTAATGTAAAAATATAGTTACTCTTGTAATGTTAAAGTTTTTAGCTTTGACTTATATATAATGACTATAATATTTTCATAAACAGAAACTATAATCTTATTTACAAATCACATACACATATATATTAGAATATATAGATAACACTAGTTTACAAGTAAATACTGTTTTAATGTGGTGGTATTAATGCAATATATATTTATATATCTTAATATAAATAATATTAAAATAAAATAAAATTTAATGAATTAATTTTGAGAACATATACTTTTTAATAGTGTATCATAAAAAAGATAACTAAAAATAATGAGGTGACTAACCTATTTTGATTACAAGTACGACCTAGTACAAATACAAATAATATAGACAATTAAAAACAGCGGTAAAAAGTAACAACATCGGTAAAAACAACGATAATATTAAACATAATTTAGAAGTTTTTTATAAATATATGAATCTCGTCGTCTTTATCTTTTGAAAAATATAAAAATATCGATGTTTGAATGTAAATTACAAAAATATTTAATGAAATATAAAAATCATTCATTGATTTTATTAAATATTAAACATACAATTTTAAATAGTGAACTTTTGTTCATGAATAACTTCCATATAATGGAAGTTTTGATATGATTGTTCAATATAGTATGCTATATTTTGGAAATGGAATACAAGAAAATTATTATTATTATATTAAGAGGGATTCGATTAGATAAAGAAAAGAATTATTGCTATTTTGGCAATTATTTTCTTAACAAGGATAAATGGCCATGGCTGAAAATTCAGAAAGTGAAAAATATCCTTTACACAAATGCATATTTCAAGGCGATGTTAAAACTTTAAGTTCTTTAATCAGAACTTGTAATATTGCTGAAAAAGACAGACAAGGTTAATAATTATTATAAATTTATTAATTTTGTACAAAATATGCCAATAATTATTTGTAATTAATTATAATTTATAAAATAATTTCATTTTTTTTAAATAGGAAATACTCCTTTACATTTAGCCGTCATGTTAGGAAGAAAAGGTAAAAATATTAAAAATTTTTAATATATATATATATATTATATATGATATTATATTTTATATATATATATATATATTATATATATTATATATAAAATTCTAAATAAAATTTCAGAATCGATCCAATTGTTACTTGCACATAGTGCACCAGTAAAAGTAAAAAATTCAGCTGGGTGGAGTCCACTTGCAGAAGCAATCAGTTATGGAGATAGACAAACCAGTTAGTATAAATAATCTTTATTATTATAAAGAAATTATATATATTTATTAACCTTATTAATTGCATAATTTATAGTATCATCATTACTAAGAAAATTAAAACAACAAGCTAGAGAGCAGATGGAAGAAAGAAGACCAAATTTAGTTGCAACATTACATGAAATGGGAGACTTCTATATGGAATTAAAATGGGATTTTCAAAGTTGGGGTACATAATGTTATATTTGAATTGTGATTTTAGTTATAATTGTAATTATAATTATATCAACTTACAAATGTTCAACTTTATAGTGCCATTAGTTTCTCGTGTTCTTCCTTCTGATGTTTGTAAGATACACAAAAGTGGAGCATCCATTAGAATGGATACTACTTTAGTAGATTTTAATGATATGAGATGGGAAAGAGGTGACATCTCATTTATTTTTAATGGTGACCAAAAACCAAGTAAATCATTGGCAATACTTGATAATAAAACTAAACGTTATCAAAGAGTAGGATGTGAGGTTAAATTACTTTCTTATTAATCAACATTTATAATATATATATATTATATTATATTATATATTATATTATATTATATATAATATATTATATTATATTATATATAATATATATTATATTAAATATCTTTTATTATCAATTGTAGCAATGAATTTGTTAATTAATTAATTTTTTTAGGAAACGGAATTAGAAATAGAAGATGAAGTTGATATTCTTATGTCAACTGATATTATGGCAGCACAAATGTCAACAAAAGGTATTACACTTTCAAGAGCTCAAACAGGCTGGATATTTCGTGAAGATAAAAGGGTAAGGCCAGCATTGTTGGTTTTGCCTATGATTCTTCTCCTCCTTCTCCTGCTCTTTTCTTAAAATTTTTTTGAGATATATCTCAAATATTTAATAAAGGAGATGGTAGGGCCTTTCCATGCGGACTTTTACCAAATCAACGGATTGGTTTTGGAAAGTAGAAAACGAAGAGAACATTTAAGCGAAGAAGACCTACAAAAAAATAAGGCTATTATGGAATCACTAATCAAAGGAAGTTCACAAGGATTTGCCAATGGAAAGGTAAAAAAAATAATAGAATCTTTTTATTTTATTAGTTAATTTATTAATTTTTAGTCTCAAGTTAGAAGAGCTTCTTTAAATCCACCACCAGACTCAAATATTACTTGGGAAGAATATATTATGGCTCCACCTGGTCAATGTCCACTTCTTGGAAGAAATCTTGTTTATAAAGAAAGCAGTAAATCATTTAAAGCAACAGTTGCCATGAGTCCAGATTTTCCACTAACTGTTGATATGTTACTCAATGTTTTGGAAGTAATAGCACCTTTCAAACATTTTAGCAAATTACGAGAATTTGTTTTAATGAAATTACCACCTGGTTTTCCTGTCAAAATTGATATTCCTATTTTACCTACGGTAACAGCAAAAATTACTTTTCAAGAATTTGCTTTTAGAAACGATATAGATCCCAAATTATTTCAAATACCACCAGATTATCTTGAAGATCCTACAAGGTAAAAAATTTTTTTAAAAATCATAGTTTTCTCTTACAATTTATATGATTAAGTGGATTATTCAATTACGAACAATTATGTTATGTTTTTTTTAAATATTTATTAATAAATTCTAATTTTTTTTTAGATTTCCAGATTTATGACAGATTTATGACATATCTTCTATGTGCTGAAGAAAAATAATTCAAGTTAATTATCACAATAAAAAGAAAATTAATTTTTTGGAAAAAACTATTTAAATAGAATTATTTGATTTCTAAATTTTTTAAACATATTGCTGCCAGGAAGGCCTCCCAAAAAATACTCTTTAAAGAAAGATTGTTCTTTTGAATACATGTATTCTTGTTGATAAAACTACACAATAAATTTAAGAAATCATATTTACAAATACTATTACTATTACTCTATTTACAAATATTATTTGTATGCTAAATCTCTTAAAGAAAAAAACATCTTAATAAACTTATGCATATTATGACATGTTGTCTATGTTACATGTCTATATTACAGAATGCATAAAATGTAATTATTATGCATCTTATTTTTCCTTTGCTTTAGTTTTAAATTTTTCTTCTTTTTTATAGCAATTTAAGAAAATATTTGTGAAATAGAAATGGTCATAATATTTATTTATAAAAAAATTTTTTTTTAGAAATATTTTTAAATAGTAACAAATATAAATACAAAAGCGTGTACAAATAAATTTTTTTTTTAATAATGATCAAGTAATATTTATAATTTTACTTCATTATATCGTTTTTAAAGTTCTTAACAACAAAGCGATTTAATGGAATTGCTTTAAATTTATCATTTTACACATATCTAGTATTTCGTTAGCTAATTTAAAATTATAATATGTAATACATATATGTGTGTGTTAATTTAAAATTTTATAAATAAAAATTATAAAATCGTAATTTTATGTTTTTATTTTGAATCATGTTCATTAAAAATATTTGTTTTAAATCTAATTCGTAATACGTCACTAATTAATAAATATCTAGATAAACCTTAAAAAAAAATATTTCTATCACTAGATATTAATTTATTTTATTTCTTATAAAATATTGAATAAATTGCAAAAATTGTACGAATATTCATTATAAATTATTAAATAAATTAATCTATTTATAAAATATTTAAAGTATTAAAAATTATTTTATTTTTATTTTTTGAAATCTAGAGTATTGATATCTTAAAATATATTTATATACATTAAAAAATTTTAATAGACAAATAAATATTTCTGATTTTATTATAAGATTTGGAAAAAAACAAAATGTATATAATAATATATAAATTAAATTTATTATATAATACTATTTTGATCCATTTCGATGAATCTAATAAAATCGTGTGGTTATTTATGTTTTAGTTTGACTTGATTTGATTCGGAACTGCACTGCTTATTTGCTTAGCAGCAAATAGTGACTAATCAGTCTAGACTATAGGCAGGTATAAAAGATTATTAGTCGGCGTCTTTTAGAGAATAAAAATATAACAGTTTTGATTAAAATTTAAATTGATAAAATTTCAATGACTTAAAAAAATGCTGCGTCGTATGAAATTAATTTTGTGTTTTTGCATCATTCTGTGTGCGATAGGCAATAAAGCTGACGACAATCAAGTTTCATTAACCAAACTTGGTACAAAAACAGGACCGACTTTAAAATTCTTCTATTGGTAAATTTTATAAATTTAATTGCAAAATTTTATTATTCAATCTTTATTTATTCAATTTTTTAATATATATATATTATTTGTATATTTATAATTTCATCTAATGATATAATTTTTGTCTTTTTATTTTTTAGTTACTCTTGTGGGTATAGAAAAGTTTTTGAAGAATATGTCAATATTCTTAAACAAAAGTATCCAGAATTACAAATTAATGGAGAAAATTATATTCCTTCTCATACTAAGATGCTCATTGCTAAATTATTAGTAATTATAATTTCTTTTTAGAATCTATAACATTATAATTATTAATATAACATGTTTTCTTTTTTTTGTATTTAGAGTTTTGTAAAAATTTCACTGATAGTTTTAATAGTAAGTGGACTTGATTTAGGACAGCCACCAGCATCATTGTGGCAATGGTGTCTAGATAATCGATTCTATTCTTGTATAATGATATTTTTTATTTTTAATGCCATAGAAGGACATTTCATATCATCAGGAGCTTTTGAAATACATTTTAATGGTAAACAATATTTTTGTAATTACAATAAATATATTTATTCAAAATTTTTAAAAGTATATTTATGTCATTATATTTTAGATGTTCCTGTGTGGTCCAAATTGGAAACTGGAAGAATACCACAACCATTTGAACTATTTCAAATAATAGATACTCATTTGAGTATGCAGTATGCAGATGTAGATATAGGATAGATTAATAATTTTAATAAGAGATCAAATGGCATTTATTTGTACCAAATGTTAAATCACTGTGGTTATGGAGCTTTCATTATTGCAACTCTGTAATTGTTAAAAACAATTATTATCATTTCTATGTCTTATATATGTATTTTATTATGAATCTTGCTATCTTCTCAATTCAGTTGAGATAATACATTCAAAACAGAGTTTGCATAAAGAAAGCAGAAATAAAACCTTTTAATATTGCTCAAAACTATTTTTCATTTTCCATCTTGATTTAGGAATTGGGGAAAAGATAATTAGTATCAATTGAAGTTTATAGGTACAGAAATAAGTTTTTAGAATCCATATGATACATTTTAATTAAAATAAATACTTTTATTTGAAAATATAAAAAATTCATAATTATTGTTATTATTTTTATTAAATATATTTCATTTTTGATAATGATTATTGTTTTCAATATTGATTTTAATAAAATTTAACATATAATAAAAAAAATTTTTTATAAATATCAATGTACTATTTTTATAAATAGTATAAATTTTTTATTTATATTATTTCGTAAAACTTATATTCTTGAAAAAAAGTTATGTTTATATTTCTGTCATATTTTAATAATATAAATTTGAAATATATAAAAATATAATTATTATTATTCTGTTAATGAAAACTTTTATATTATATTTAATATATAATATATATATATATATTAAATATTACTTTTTATTATTTTATTCTTTATAATATTAAAAATATTAAATATTATTATATTAAAAATATAAATTTATTTTCTTCGATTTTTTGAAATATATTTTTAACTATCAAATAAAATTTAACTGATTAAAAAAATAAATAATACGATTTTATAATTGTACAATTAATATATAACTATATATATGTACGTACATAAATGTGAAACAAGAAATATATATTGATATGTATATATTTATCATTAAAAAATAAAAAAAATCTATTTTTAATTCTTTAGTTTATATTTATAAAAAATATGTTTTAAATTTTTATAAATTGTTATGTATCTTATATAATTTGAAATAATAATGATTGGCATCTATTTACTGTAAATGTATAATATAAGAGTATTGAACTAATATGATATTTAAATATGTAATTTAAGAATATTGAATTAATATGATATTTAAATATATATTATATTATATTATGTTTAATATTAAAATAAATACATATTATATTATATTTAAATATAAATTTTTAATATTTTTCTCTCTTTCTTACTTTTTCTCTTTCTGTATTGAAAATGCGTCCGTTAAACAACCCTTTTGTTTCATGTATAAATTCGTAATTAAGAAAATGTTAAGAAAATTTAAAATTCGATTATATATAATTATTACTCAATTTTAAAAATATATAAATATGTTATTATATTCAAATTATTCCATTTTTATTTATAGTAAAATTTAAGATAATTTAATGTATAAATATTATTCAAAATATTTAAATATTGCACTTTTTGAAAAAAAAAAAAATAATTTTAGGATCATTAAAAATAATATAATTTTCTTTTTTTATAATAATAATTTATATAATAATTAATTTTACAATTCAATCATATAAATCTCAGACTTATAGATTTTATGAAGGTCCAAGGCTACCAACAAATTCAGTGTGTTTCTTAATCACGAAAGATTTTTTCTAAGGAAGCAAAAGGATCATAGCTAAGTCTGACATACGCATGTTTCATGATAAGAAACGATAGGTGTTTGACCGTCAAGCAAAGAAATTATAATTTAATTGTAGTTAGTGATATCGTTGAAGAATTAGGGGTTATGAAATTAAATCAAATTATAATCTATAACCCGGTTTCTGTAGAGTGATTCAAGTGGAAATTGAAAATCAGGATTATCCGAATTCATTTCTGTACTTTACAATTTTATTCTCTTACTATGCATTCTTTCAATTTAATGAAAGCTATATTTTAACAAATTTTTTATTTTATTATTTTATTTTACGAAGCGAAAGGTCAATTATAAATATTTCGCGCTAACAGCGCATCAAAACGTGAAACAAAAATCGGAGCGGCAGAGTTTAAATGAAAGCTCAAATGCGGCATCTTTTTAGTTCTCGTATTAGAAATCAAAATTTGCTATTATTGAATTATCGAACAATAGAAAAAGATATACTATAAATTTATTTTGTGCCAAAAATTTATTGTTGATTTATTTAGTGAACCAATGTTGTACATTTTCAATGTATTCTGAGTTCTTAAAAAGTATCTCCAGACAAATGTATCAAAAAATAGTCAGTCTGGATGATCATGGATGTTGACTACACAGTAGTCAGTTTAAAACGATCTAATAGTGCACCCATGATCAATAAGATCACTGCAACAATGTCTGTAACATCACCTTCCGCTTCTGCACCAAGGTATCTTTTATAAAATTTGAAATCAATATAATCTAAATATTAAATTTAATTATAGTTAATTAATCAAAATTATATTATATAATTTGAAAAAAAATAATTTAATTATTTTTTCAGGAATGTTCCTTCAAATTTTAACATATTTTCAAATTCACCTCGTATACGACGCTTCAGCACTAGTGTAAGAACAAATCTTTCTTTATAAATCTCAATGTCTATTATATATTATTTTAAAATTATAAAAGAATAACTGTTTAAAATTGAATATAAGTAATAATTATATAATAATTAACTTTATTGATAATAAGATAATTATTTCTGATGTCTAATTTAATGATATTCTATATCATTAATTGCATTTTTTTAATTAAGAAATAACTTTTATTTTAGAATTCTGGAACTGTTCCTAGATTAACACCACGTGTAAGTCAATTGAGACAAGAAGAATGTATTGATGTTGCTGGCCGTGAAGCAGCACATGAAAAAGAAATACATAGTGCCATGCAGATCTCTCAATCATGGGAAGATCTTACTATAGAAGCTGAAGGATTGTCTTTTAAAGATTCAGAATCAGCTTCATTGCAATTCAAAATAGAATCACGACCAATTACTAAACGAATTCTTGATCCATTGAGCATCAATTTATCTGTAAGTGGTCCAACTATGTATTCTTCACCATCACCAACAAGAACTGGTTTTGGTCAAAGACAATGCTATTCACCTGGTGTTCATGCAGCTACATGGAAGAATAATTTATCACCTAGTCCCACTAGAAAAGCTTTTGCTACAAGGTATACTTATTTCTTTATATTTAACAAAATCTAGTTTATTAATATGACTTTGTTAATTAATAAGCTTTATATTTAGACGAAGTCTAAGTCCTATTGCAATTCGACCAAGTTGTTTAGCATCAGTTAAGAGAAAATTTGAATTAGATGATTCTGGAATGGATCAATTACAACGTCCTGCAAAACGTATTTCTGGTTTGTTAACTTCTGCTGCATCTAGGTAAATTTGTTATTTAAAATAGAAAATTTTTTTAAATTGATAATACAAATTAGTATTTATTATATTTTATTTTTTAATATAGATTGGATGTGGCAATATCTAGTCTACATCCAGGAACTATTAGTTCAGCTGGAACTCCAGAATCTTGTTCCAGTCTTGATTCTCTTGGTTTTTCTTTCCGACCTGTGCATAGTCCGTCACCCGGTTCAGGTGTTTCTTCAATTGTTAATGATGATCCATCTTCCTCATCATCTTCGTCTTCCTCATCTTCTTCCATTATCTCTTCTTGCACCACTATTTCATCAGAGGGATCAAATATACAAGCCAAAACTTTTAAAGATATACAAGATAAACTGACTTCACAAGAAAATAATGAATAAAAAAGTATCTAAGATAGATTACTCTAAAAGAGGAACATGCATCATTAAAACGATAAACTTATTCTTGTAATACAATAATAGTAAAAAGTAATCATTAGAGCGACTAAATTTACATATTAAATTTATTGATAGATCGTTTTTTCACATTTAATATCTATTTGCATTCGGATCATTTCTATTTATTAATTTTTTTATTGTATAAATTGTTAAAATATGAATTAGTTGCATAAATGATGCTTTCATTTTTGTTAAAGTATTTTTAATATTTATATCGTCAAATTAGGTTGAAATGATAAAATACATATACAGATACATACATATGTGTAATATAAACGCAGTTCTAAGACCAAAGCGAATTATTTAGGAAAATATGCGTGCTTCCTACCTTTAAGACTGAATTCTGCGTTTTCTAAATACATCGAATCCAAAAGCTTTTTTTTGCTTAAAAAGGATACATATATATAATATCAATTATCATTTTTATGACATTTAAGCATACATTATTATAATTGAGACTTTCTTGTCAATGAACAACTTTGTTAATGTATCCTTTATGCGATTCTTTTTTTCAAAATAAGTAGATAAATAAGCATAAGTATAGTGTACATCAATAATTCGTGCATTAATAGTATTATTGATTCTATGAATCTCCAATCCTGTATAGTGTGTAAATAAACTACCCATAGCATGTACTTTTATTCTATGTATACAATATTTCTGAGAATGAGTAATGTACAAGATGAAAAAGTACTTTTTGGGCGAAATAAATATGAAAAATTAAATAAAATACTTTTGTATTTATTTTGAAATATATATACAATGTAATTAACTTAAATATAAAAATATAAAAATAATAAATAAATATAGCCAATATTTTGTTAAAATAAATATAATAATTTATATTTCTTAAAAGATAATAATAAATTTATTATTGCATAGAAAAATTTAAATATCACAAGTTTGCAGTAAAACAAATATAATATTTTTTATTTATTATTTATTATTTTCTTTAGCAAAGTATTAACTAAAACAGAGAATTCTAAATTAAAAAAATATGCGATCAACATTTAGTAAGCAAAAGTTTATTTTAAAATTTAAGAGGGCATAAGTTATAAAAAAAAAAAATATATTTTTTCAAAAATTTATCTAACTATAACTTGTAATTGTAAGTTACAAATTATTTTATTTGCATGTAATATTTATATAATATATAATTTAAATAATATATAAATTAATATCAAATGAATATTTTCATATATCATTTATTATATTTCATATATTTATAAATATTCTCTTTGATTCTATTAATTGATGTTACTATAGCCAATACTATTGATTATGCATCTAATTTATAAAAATGATATATGATATATATTATCATATATATGATATATATGATAAAATAGTAAAAAAAAATTCCTTTTTATAATTTATATTTATAGTTTTTGGATTATGGAACCAAATTGAAATATTTATATTATACATGAAAAAATGAAGCTAAATATTTAAAAAAATTTCTATAATTATTATATATATAATTATATAATTCGATATAATTTTTTTTAATATTATATTCAATATTATTATTATTATATTCAATATTATAATTTATTATTATTTATATTATTAATTTTATTAGCTTATTGCTTTTACTTATATATTAAACTTTTTTATGCAAATTTATATTAAATTTTTTATTTCTAATTTATTTTGCAAGTTAAGCAATCATTTCAATTTTAGCTTAATTTCAGTTCTTTTTATCGTTTTTTTTTGAAAATCTCACAATTTACATTTTTCATTTAATATTGTCTTTAATATGATTAAAGTATAATAAATTTTTTATAGTTTTCAGAATAATAGTTCATTATCACTGAAGTAATCAATTTTTTAAATCTTAAAAATTCAAATACATATATTTTCATTACAAGTTTCATTCAGATACTTATATCTATATTTAATCTATATTTAATTTTATATCTATATTTAAATCTGTGTATACATTTTATAATTTATTTACTACTAATTCTATTAATGTTAAAATGGAACAGATCATAAACAATCATTATATTCATCACTTGCATTAATAGCTTATAACTAACATGTTAAATGTATTTTAATACAATTATAATTAAAAAAATTTCGATATAATTATTTGTGCGTTATTTTAATACTTTTTGAACTTATATTTTTGAACTAATACTTTTAGAACTTTCTGAAAAAATTTATTTGATTTTTGCCTTATATCCTCTTAAAATATTATTTGTCAACATAATAAATTTTTATGAAATATTATAATATAATATAATAATATATATTATATTATTGTATACATAAATAAAAAATAATGATAAAACCAATTGTAATAAACGAATTAATACTATAATATTTTTAATATAAAATTTTTTCATATGAATGATACATATTCATATAAATATTAGTTATAAAAACACTAGTAATAGTCAATGAAGACAAAATTTTGAATATTTTTTATATATAAAATTCTAATAATGAAAATAATATTTTTTCATATTTCTAATTATTGAAAAGATATCAGATTTCAAAAATACGGACATTTACAGATAAATAAAAGCAACAAAACTTCAATATACATAAGAAAAACTAATTACAATTCTTAATTATATTGAACTTATTTAATATAATAACAATTTTTTTTTGTTATTGACTATTTGCTTCAAGATCCATATCTGACCACACAGCTTCAGTTTCACTTTCATCAGGTGCTTCATCATTATCAGTATCTGGCAAACCATCACCAACATCATAGGTTGTATCTGTTTGTTCTTCACCCACAGTCATATAATAAGTTGAATCTAGTTTATTCGAAGAGTTATCTAATCTGTGCATGCCTTCCAATGCTCTCCTATTGCTTGGATCTAGACTAATTTGAGATATTATATCGATTTATATAATTTTCAAAATATGTATTAAATTTTATATTATACATTATTTCTGATAAATTTAAGTAATTATGTATGTATATAAATATACAAAAATGTTATAAAAAATCTTACTTTAAAGCAATTGCATAATGATCCAAAGCTTTTTCTTCATTATGAACTCTTGCCCATAGATCTCCAAGCATCTGATGTAATTTACATGCTGTTTGTATTTCTACTTGTCTTTCAAGTAATGCAATTGCAGCTTCCAAATTCATTTCTTGTTCATATATTTCAGCTAATAAATATACAGCAGGTAAATAAATTTCATCTTGAAGCAATGCTTTTTCCAAAAGATTTTTTGCTTTTCCAACAGAAACTGGATCTTTCATGAGTACAGATGCGTAAAGCTACACAAAGTTATTTTCAATTTGTAATTTATAAATTATCTTTCAAAATTATATATTTAATTATATAGTTTATAAATTTATAAAAATTTAATTTGTATAACTACCGTGAGAACTCTTGCAGTATGCCCAAGTTGTTTACAAGATCCACTGGCAATATTGAGAGCTTCTCGCAATCTATGCATTCCTACAAGACAATCTACCAAACCCTTATGTGGTTCATAACGGTATGGTTTTAATTGGACAGCATGCCTAAAGAAGAACAATGCACCTTGATATTTTTTTTGTTCTATCAGAATGTTTCCTCGAAGAATTGTTGCTTCTATATCATTTGGATTTAAATTTAAAGCTTGTGCTGTCAATGTATTTGCTCTACCAAGCTTTCTAGAAGCATAAAGAGAATATGCCATGGCAACATATATTTCTCCAGTACACTCATTGCTTGCTGTTATTATTGGAATCAGTCTTTCAAGTTCCTTAATACTGTGTGTTTTGTACAATACTGCAGCATAAACATCAACTCTATTAAGAAAAAAAAAAGATTTGAGAAATGTAATAATTAGAAAAAAAATTTTTAGAGCTAATAATTATCTTAATTTTCTAACATTATAAATTACAATGCTATTATATAATGCATTATATATTTTTAAATATTTTACCCTTTCATAACATCTGGTTCTATAATTCTGGCTCTTCGTAAGCATAATAAAGCATTTTTATCATCTCCAGCATAATAATAGCACTCTCCCATTGTTGTTAATAAATTAAAATTATCTCTTAGAAGGTTAACATTATCCAGAGATCTTAATGTTGATACTGCATGTGTATATTCTCTATTATGTATATGTGCATGAGCTTTAATCCATGTATTCAACCAATCTAAATTTGATAGATTGGATGCACAACCTACTATTAATGAATTTACTTCAATCCCTTTTACTCCAAGGGATAAAAGACCTTCTGCAGCTTCTAAAGCTAATGGACATTCTCTTAAAACTTCCTTATAAGTAGTAATTGCAGAACGTTCCATTCCTTGTTCTTGAAACATTTTTGCAAGAGCCATATTTACCTTAAAAATTAAATTTAACAAACAATGTCAATATTTTATTAACATTAAGATTAAAATATATTTTCATAAATTACCTTTGGAGTTCTTTGTTTACCAGGAATACTTTGTAGTACTTGAAGTGCTTCTTGAGAATTTTTTAATTTTATTAAGCATAAATGAATTTGAAATTTTATATCAACATCAGTTGGTAAATCTTTTTGACCTTCTAAAGGTTTTGTAGCACCTTTAGATTTTAATAAACATTTACGAAATTGCAAAGCTTTTTTATAGAGTGCTTCTGCTTTTTTATATTTTCCTAAGTAAAAGTGAGCATCTGCATAATAAACATAAATATGGAATTTGCCATATATTGGCAATAAATCTGAATTATGTTCACTTAATGATAATATTAAATTTGCCTAAAATATAAGATAATTATTTATTAAATTTTATTATTTTTTTCAATTATATGAATCAAATATTAATATAAATTATAAAATATTCATTAATTATTATTTTTACAACTACTACAAGTACTACAATAAAACTCCATCTATATGATCTTAATGAAAAACAAGCAATTTTTAAAAATTCACATAATAATAATTCAACAATTTTCTTTACAATATTTAATTTTTTTTTTAAATTTTAGATATTCAGATATTTAATCAAATAAGTATTTAATATCTAACTCATTTTTCAAATTATGTAATATATTAATGTATCTAATATAATCTAAATTACATATTTACTTTTATAATAAACATTTTTCTAATTAAAATGATAATCATCACTAATTCAAATAAAAAAACTTGACTAAAGTTCATTAATTAGGCATTGATGAAAATTTTGTTCTGATAAATGGAGATCTACTGTATTTAAAAAATTTTTATTCCATTTCAAGAAAAAAAATATTTTAAATCATTTAATTTATTCACTTACAAGTGAAATAACATTTGAATATAAAGATTGTTCATAAAGTAGTTTTATCTGATCATACAAAGTCGACATTTTCTTTAAAATATTCTTTTAAATTACAAGATAGAAGTTTTACCAAAAATTCTTCTTAACCTAGAAAAAATGAAATTGTAAAAATAATATAATCAATAACATTAACTGTAACATCAGTCTAAATATAAAATCAATAAATTATAAAATATATAAAAAAGATCTTGAAAAAAATTTTTACTTACAAATATCCAATTTGTATTGTATTAAATGACATTTAAATATAAAATGTACAAGTACCGCCATTTTAAAATCGAACAAAAACAACGAACTCTGACGTAAAAATTTTAAATATTTATTATATATTTATTATACAATTATTTATACAAAATTTTAAACTATTTATTATACAAATATATTAATTTAATTAACATTGTTATATAGAAAAATTTAATGAATCGCTTGTTTTTCATGTAGTTAATAACATAAATGGAATAGATTATTTTAGTCATAAATTTTTTATATGTAAAAAAAATATAATTATTTTTGCTAAAACTTTATTTCATAATTTTCTAATTAATATTATAAATAATGATTTTATTCGAATAAATTTTATTGTATTACAAATACTAGTTATGCAAATAATGAAAAATTAATATGCAAAAATAAAAAAAAATAATTGGGAACTTTATTTCTAGAAATCCTCTTAAATTTGTTACATTAAAATTTTTTATTGTTATTACATTCATTTATATTAATAATTATTAAATAATAATTCCTTAATAGTAGATTTAGCAACATATTGGCAATTGGATATTACACAATACTATAGATATTGTGTCAAATTCAAAAAATAAAAAATAATTTTAATAAAATTCAAATTTACTTCGAAATTCTTTTTATTCTTCCTTAATATGTATATTTTATATATATATAATTTAATATTAATAATTTAAAATAATTTTTAACTTTTAATATCAAAAATAAAATTTTTATTATTTTTAATTATTAATATAATAATAAAATGAAAAATAAAGATTTGAAATGTAGTACATAAAATCAGCCAAATTTGATTTTATATTTAAATATTTTATACATGTATAGACATAATTTTCTGAACTGAAACATACTTATTATTATACTTATTATATATTTCACACAATCCTTTTAATACTATTACTTATTATGAGCTTATAAACTAAAATCACGTTCATCCTTAAAATATAATGAAAGTTCATAAAATTCTTAACCAGAAGCATTTAGCATAAAATTTTGTGTATAATCATATTCAATTGTAGGAATTACAGATTGCACAAATTTAAGAAATATTATAAGATACATATGTACTCCAAGTTCACGACCACCTTCCATTACAGTTTCAATAATTTTCTTCATTACTTCAGCATGTCTGCAATTTTATTTCATAAAAGTTTTATATTAAAAATTTTTATATTAAAGAAGTTTTATATTAATATAAAAGAATTTTATATTAATTTATTATTTAATATTATTAATTATAACAAAAATATAAATTTGTTTTAATTAATTTCAGTTAAAATTACCTGCATGGATGAACTGAAGCCATTAATGGTCCAGGTATATGAGGATGTATCTCCATTGTAACAGTCTTTTTAGCATGATCCTGACTAACATCCTCATACATCTCTTCTACTGTCAAAGGCTTACGATTCTTATAAAAAAATTATAAGTTAAAATTTTCTTTCATATTTTATAAATAATATTTTTAATAAACTCATTATTGTTAGTAGATGTTAGTAGAAATAATAGAGTTGTTAGTAGTTGTTAGTTGATGTTAGTAGAAATAATAGAATACAAAAATAATAGAAAAAATAGAATACAAACCTCATCATATCCTGAAAGCCATAATCGAGGTGTCTGATAATATTTATCATATGTAATATATAAATCGTATGTACGTGTGTGAATAATTTCTCCTTCAGAAAATGATTCCCATTTATCTTTGATTGGTTTTTTTGTAATTTTTGCTGCATACTATTTAATTTAAAATTTTAAGTTTATATATAAAATTAAAATATTTTTAAAATTTAATATCAAAATCAAAATAATTAATGCAACTATATTGATATTGAATAATTATATTCATTATAATTATTATATAATATATTATAAATATATTCAATAGAAACTAAAATACCTTATCTTCTTCATCTAGCATTCCACTGACTTCAAAAGCTTCCATATCTGCAGCATCTTCATCATCATCATCATCATCATTATCATCATCATCATCATTTTCCTCTCCATTATTTTCCTCTGTACCAATTGATTGAGAAAGTTGTGTTTCGTCTAATGTCATTTCAGTTACTCTTTCTTCAATTCCACTAAGACTCGTGTCATAATGATGTGTATCAACCCAACCACCTTCTGGATCATCTGCTTCTATAATGCATTCTTGTTCTTTGCTGTATTCAATCTAAAATTCAATCTGACATTAGAAATTGATATTATTATATAATATTATAATTATTAATCTTATAATAAATTATTTGAATATTTATTATATATATTTTTTAGATATATATAATATCTTAAAATCAAGTCAAATATTAACATTTTTAGATTTTAATTTTAACATTTTGTTGTACAAAGTAAATATTTATAATTGTTATACTTTTTTTTAAATATTATATATTACATATTAAATAATATTTAAAATTAAAATTATAAGAAAATTTGATAAAAAAAATTTTGTTTATATTTTTAGAATAAAAAATTTTAATTACATAATAATTTATTGAAAGTAACAATACCTGTTTGCATCTGCGAGTACAAGGAACATTACGTGTTAACAAAAATTGTTTTTTTTTGGGAAGATATGATTTCACTCTATCTTCATCACCAGTAGCCCATTGCCATGTTGGACAATGATGTACTAAATGATCACCTGCTGCCACAAACTCCTCTGGTGTTAATACTCCAGTTTCCCGAAATTTACTTTCCTTTAATATTACAAACAATTTGATATGAAAAAAATTTTAATTAAAAATATACATAATATAAAGATTAAATTTATTTTATAAATAATATTTAACAACAATTTTAATTTTAAAAAATAATGTAACAATATATATAACAAAAAAAAATAAAAAGATTTATATTTAAATAGAAAATTATTTAAAAAAAGTTGGAAAAAAATTGAATTTATACATTAACTTTTAAAAAATATAATAAACAGAAAAAATATGGAAATATTTATTAAAATTTATATACGGAATTATCCTGAGAATACTACAGAATAAAGGCCTATATACAACAAGGAAGGACATTTTTTAAAAATCAATTTTATTTTGATTTATCAATTTTTTTATTACATAGAGAATTAAATTATGAAATATAATTGTATAATTATGATAACAATATCACAAATAATCATTAATTTTATATTATTTTTATATATATTTTTATATATGACAATTGCATAATTATAAAAAAAATATATTGAATAATTGAAATTATTATTTTCAAGTTTGATTATAAAAATCATATAACATACATAAATTTATTACAATATCATAACATAATATAAACAAATGATAAATAGTATATGATGGCGGCATGTTCATTATAAAATTATATAAAATTATATATGATTTATAATATATTTTATTTGCTTATTACTTTTTCAAATATTTATTTTAAAAATATCAGATTTGTATGGTCAAGCATACCTTTAATACAGGGGTTAAGTATTCGGCAACACCAAGCGCAGTACCTTTTACAGAATTAATAACACTCTGCATCGCTTTTTTGCAGAACAGAAAATTTAAATTTATTAAAAGTGAAAAAGATCAGAGAAAATAATTGTTTACAGCAAACATTCATATGATATCAACAGTTTCCAACGTATTATCGATTTGGGCGAATATAGAGGAGTCATATATGTGATACCAAAAAAACTCCCCTTTCCATTAAATTCCCCTACCATCTTTTACTATTTCCCCACTTTTTGAAATATTTAATGAGCATGCGTATAAAAATTGACAATAATTTGCTAAAATCGTACTAAATCTGTAATGAACATATAAATAATTCTATAAGCATGTACAAAAAAAATATTTTAAATTTATTTGTATAAATTTATTAATATATATTATTATATAATATAATACTAAATATATTTTTGATAAAACTTAAAATTCTTGTAATTTGTATAATCTTTATTAACTTAAGTTAAATTTCAATAATTCGTTAATTCTAAAAATACTTTTTAGTTTATATTAAAAAAGATAATAAATTTTGTTATATAATTTAGAAATTATATTATTTTTTAAAAAATATATCTATGAAGAAAACAATATAAAAGAATATTTTCTTTAAATTGTTTTACAAATATTATTATCTCCATAGAAACCTGAATATGAATCAATTCAAACATTCCTTTTAAGAAACAAACAAGGCTAATGACCCATGCAATACACAACATTAAACCTTTAAAGTGCAAACAAGAGACGATTATTTTACAACTAGTGATCTACAATAAAAAAGTTAAAAAAATAAAATTTAAATAACTTAGATTTTTTTTAAAAATATCAATATTTTTATTTTAAATATTATAATAAAGAATAATAAAGAAATAGAAACAATTAAAATATATAGAAAAATCTATTGAATATTAGTTTCTATATTATAATTATATATTATAATTATTTATATAATTTTTGTTTAATTTCATATGTAGATTGTTGATTATATATATAATAATAAAAATAAAACATTAAATACAAATTTAAATGATATTACAAAAACATTAGAAGATATGGAGAGTTTAGATATGGAATTATTTAATGATTCATTTAAAAAATTAAAATCTACAAATGCTCTTAAAGATTCTAATATACAATCTGATGGAGAAATAAAAAAAAAAGTTATATTTAAAGGTGCTTTACACACTTAAAATATAAACAACATAAACTGGTGATTTATTTTTAATAATAATTTGTTATTAAAGAATTTAAAAAATATTTTTGGATTTAAAATTTTTTGTATTTATTTTTTTATAATTTTATAAAAAATATATTTCTATATAGATACAATATTTATTAATTAAATTTTTATTTATATTATAATAATTAAATAATTATAATAATAAATTAAATAATTACATTTTAATCAATTATTTAAATTATTATTTTTTAAATTATAATTTTTATAATTATTTGAGAATTTTCTTAATATATAGATTCTAATGAAGATGATTTATTAACTGGATTATTATCTGATGAAGAAATTTCTGCAAAAGAAAGTAAGAGTTTATTTGCATCTAGTAGCAAAAGCAGTTTGATGGAAGATATTTTCAAAATCAAAAATCCAATTACATCTACAACGAGTATTAAATCAAATAATGGATTAGAATTGCATTTAGAGCAAGAAGAAACTAATCAATTATTTTCACAGAAATTAAATGGTTATTCACCTTCTAAAAGTAATTTTATTATATCACAAAATGAATTTAAAGAAAAAAATATACAGAAATTGAAAACTATATCTAAAAATGAAGATATTTTAATGAATTTAAATGATAAATGTGATATAATAGATAAAACAAAGAGATCTTTAAGAGAGCATTCATTTGAAAATCAATCTCATTCACCAAATGTTGTGGATTCTATTATTCCTAAAAATAATAAAAAAACAGAATTAGAACAATCTACAAATATACAAGAATCAAAATTAGATGCTATTGATTTATCAACTAAATTCTTTGCAAAAGAATCTCGTAGAGGTAGAAGAAATACAAAAATTATAAATGATCCTCTTGGTTTGTTATCTGTTGATTTATTATCAAATCAAAATCTTGAATTGGTAATTATATTTCATTTATAATATAAATAATTAAATATAGTATCAGGAAATTAAAACTTAAATATTTTATATTTGTAAAAGTTAATATAAAATATAATTTAGATAATAAGTAAATATTAAAAATAAAAATTAAAATAATGAAATAAAATTATTAATTTATTTATAATAATATTTATTATGTTTATAATTTACATAAGTAAGATTATGTTTATAATTACATATTTATTATGTTTATAATTACATAAGTAACAATAATTAGAAAAAAGGGAATATTTCCAATTTTAAATATATTTTTTTAATTTTTAAGATGACAAATGAGAATGTTTCAACTAAAAATTCTGTTATACAAAATATGAAAACAGAAAAGGATTTACCAGAATGGTTGGGTGGTCCAAAAAAATTAGCAACAAATGAAAAAATAACTAAAATTGATAAAACAGTTACTTCTAAACAAAATATTGAAATTCAAAATACAAACAGTACAGTAAGTTCAAAAAAATCTGGTACAAATGATTTAGAAGGTACATCTATTTTCCCACTCTTATTTGGCACACAATTACATCAAGAAAATGCATTTGTAAATATGCAACAACAAGAACATGAATTAAGAACAGCAACAATATTTTCTCTACAAAATGAACAATTAAATAAAATAACAAATGCACAACATTCTGCATTACATAATCAAGAGAAACAATTTAATGCACTTTTAAAATTACAGTTTGAAAGACAAACTTTATTGGAAAAACAAATAAAAATTCAACAAGAACGAATTAATCAATATATTAATGTAAAATTTTTCAGATATAATATTTACACATTATATTTATACAGAAGTATGTAATAAAAAAATAAATAAAATTTTGTTTATTTTTTAAGGTTTTAATGACACAGTCTGTATCAATACCAAATACTACAATTTATAAATTGGATTTAGATGAAGAAGAAAAGAAATTTATAAATGAAATTAAAGAAATGAAAGATAGAATAAAAAAATTAGAAGAAGAAAAATCAAAATTGGAAAATAAATTATCCTATATAAATGAAAAATATGATAATGAATTATCATTTCAAGCAGAATTTTATGAGTATGTTTTTTACATATTATTATAATATTTTTATTAAACCATTTTTAAATATAAATAATATAATAATATAATAATGTAATAATAAAAATAATTTAATTTTTAGAAGACAAATTTCATTTTTAAGAGAAGTAATAACAAAATCAGAAGGAAGAATTAAAAGAGAAATAGAATATTTAGAAACAGATTACATAACAAAATTCGAAAAATTAAAAAATGAAAAATTACAAATAGAAAACGAATATAAAGAAAAAATTCACAATTTAAAGGTTAAATATTTTGCGTTATGTACATATATTTTGTAATAATATATATGTAAATTATTATTATAATATATTTATTTTTATTTGTAATATAAAATTATTTGTAAGATAAAAATGTAGATATATAAAAAATATACATAATAATAATTTTATTTTAATTTTTTGAATATTAGTTTTATTATTAGTTATTAGTTTTATTATTTTAAATAATAAATTTTTTATTTTATGATTTTATTAATAATGTTTTTTAGTAATATTTTAAAATGCTTTGCTATTTATTCTATAAAATTTAATCTATAATTAATAATTATAAATACATTTATATTTTTAACATATAAATCTTTTAAATAAAAAAGATTTTATAATTGCAATATATTTCAATTAGAATGAACATGCTCAAAATATAGAAGATCTTTGTAAATTACATTCTGAAAACATAAAACTTTTACAAAAACAATATAATAATGTAATAGAAAACATATCTAAAGCTAAGCAAATAGAAGATCAAATGATACAAATTATGACAACTCGAACAACTGATATAGAAAATATATTACAAAAGGCTAATGTTATTATTGAAGATATAATAGAGAATAAAAAAAAATTGGAAATTAAACATAAAGAAATAATGGAATCTCATGAAAATACTTTGAAATTACAGGAAGATGATATAAAAGGTATATTTAAGTAATAATATATTCCACAAATATATTTAATGTATTTTATTTTTTATATTTTTCTTAAATATAATAATTACTATTCATATATTAAATATATTATATGAATTCACATTTATATATGTATATTATATATATAAAATTATATAATTTATTATATAATATTATTATATGGATTAATAATGGATAAAAAATATTACAATTATGCAAAAAGAAAATAAATAATTTTTTAATTATTTTATAAATATCTATATTTTATACACTCTATAAATTATAAATTAAAAAATTATTTTTATTGAATAATATTTATAGCTCAGAGACTTGAATTAAAGCATCAAAATAATGTCCTAGAAGAACATCGTAATAAATTTATAGAAACAACGGAGAAACTTGACATTCGTCTTACAAGTATTATAACTGAACTTCAAAAGCAAAGTACATTATGCAATCAGGCAGAAGAAACACTTGAGAAAAAAGCAACAAATCTCTTAAGAGAAAGAGAATTATTTGAAGAAAAAATGAAATGGGAACGTGATTATATGGAGGTATTAAATATTAATTAAATTATATTTTTGAATTAGAATTAAAATTGTTGTTATATAATTTGAAATTATATATATATAGAAATACTAAATAATAAATATTTATATTTATATTTAATTAGACATTGAAGGAATCTTGGATGAAAGAACAAGAGAGACAATTAAAATTACTTGCAGAAGAAAAAGAAATAATAACAATTGAAAAAGCAGAATTACAAATTTCAAGTAAATTACAAAACAATAATGAAATTGATAAAATAGAGGTATAAACAATTATATATACAGAATTATATACAAATATTATAAAAAGAAATGATACATAATTATTTAGAAAATATAAAAACTTATATTTTAATCATTATATAGTTGGAGACTGCTGTTAAAACTGCACAAGAAGCAACTATATCTGCTAATCGAAATAAATTAAAATGGCAAGAAAAAATTAATGAACTTGATATTCATAAGCAAATTCTACAAGATAAGGAGAATTTACTTATTTTACGTGCTAAAGAACTTGAATATCTTACACAAGTAATATTTTAAAATAATTATTATATTATTAATTCTTTCAATTTCTAAATCAATTATTATTTAAATATTTTATAGTCTGCATTAATTAAAAAAGAAGAAGGAATGAAAGCTTTAAAAAATGCAAAACACTTAGAAAATCAAAATAAACAAAAATTTAATCAATTACAATTACAAATTCAAGCATTAATGGAAAAAGAAAAAAAAATTGCAACTGAAAAATACAATGTTACAAAGTAAATATTATAATATAATTATTATTTATACACACACACACACGCGCACACATATTAATAATAATAAGTTTTTTCAAAAATATACAATACTTTGTTTTTCTTTAAATTTTTTATTATTATTATACATATCTATTTTAAAGGGATAGAATTAAAAAAGTTTCTTCAATTTATGAAACTGAAAAACCAGAAAGAGATCTAAATGTTTCACATAATTTTCAAAATGATATATCATTTTCTGAAATACAATCAAAATCTGAAATCACTACAGAATTAATGGTAAGAAAATAATTTATTTACAAAAATACTTTTACATATATAATATTATTTATTTAAAAAACTTTTTTGTTGCAGAATATTATAGATCCAAACTTAATTATGTTAAAATTAAATCTCAATGATGAGTTTAATACTATTGATAAATATATAAACTTCTAAATAGACATTTAAAAGGTATTTTAAATAATGAAAATAATTTTGAAAATAATTCACAAAAGATTTTAATGTTTGCTGAAAATATTTCTTAAATCTAGCATTAATATTTAAAAATAAAATTAAATAAAAAGGATTACCTTATCAATAAATAATAATAAAATGTAATTTTCTTATTCAAAATATAATAATGTTTGTTTAGATTTTAATATCTTCATCTATAAATAAATAATACTATTGCAGTTAAATTATTCTTAAATTTAAAATTCTTTCTCATAATGTATTTTATATAACTTAATAATAATTTAAATATTTGTAACAAAATAATTATTAAATAACATTTTACATATTGAACAAACTTACCATCATTAACCAAACAATATTCTTGCAATATTTCTGTATTTTTTTGTAATGTTTTTATATCTGAAATTAAGGACTTTACTTTACAAAGTTCACTTCCTATGCTTTTTGTACAAAATGTCTGAAAAAATACATATGTATAAAATAAAATAAATTTAAATAATAGCAATTTTTATTTTGTTTTAATAATATGAACTTACAATATCATGAAGCATATTCATAGAATTAATATTATTTTTTTTATCAATATTGTCAAAATTTTTAAATATATCTTGTAATTTATTTATAAAATCAATTCCTTCAGATAAAAACATTATTGCTTGCCTAAAGAATATTTTAATAAATAACTTTAAAAATATTTTTTATTAGTATTAATTATTATTATTAATAATATAATAAATTATTAATAATAATATTACTAATAATATTAAAAAGTATTTTTAAAGTATTTATTATCATAATACCGATGATAATCATGAGAAACTGGTAATCCTGATATATTCTCTGTATTATAAATTAATTTATATATTGAATGTTTATGCATTGTTAAACTTTGAAGATTTTTAACAATACTTTCTTTATAATTGTTCCGTTCATCTGTATAATAAATAATATATAATAAATATATAATAAATAATAAATATATAATTGAATTTTAATTTTATAAAATTAATAATAATTTTTTTTGATTTAAAAATAAAAACCTTTTATAGTTTGTAATGTATTTATCAAATTACTATATTCAGTAATTTGCTTTTTTTCTTCAATTGCGAATTGTTCTTCACGAATAGTTCTTCTTTTGTGTAAAAGATTGATAACTTTTTCAATACTATCCATTTTAAATTATTTTAAAAGATAAATAAACAAAAGTACAATACGTAACTTTAAAAAATATTTCTTTGCTTATTACCAACTTGATAAATGAATCATCATATGTTAAATGTAATCAATGATCAGATTTGGTCTGATCTAAACTCTTAAAGTAGGCTAATTTATATACAGTACTATATACTTGAAGTAGATTGTAGTAGTATTTATTGTAAAAAAAAATGGCAGATATTTCATTTTCTAGTCGTGCATATTGTAAGATTATTTTACACGCAGCTAAGTATCCACACTGTGCAATAAATGGTTTATTGTTAGCCAAACAAAGTAATAAAAATGATGGTAAATTCATTGAATTACATATTGAAGATGTAATTCCACTTTTTCATATTTGTCTTCATGTTTCGCCTATGGCAGAAATTGCTTTAACCATGGTAAATATTTGATGTGTAATGAATTCAGAAACTTAATAAATTTTGTAAAATTTTATTAATGTCATTTTTTATGATAATAAGTCGTATAAAATACAGATATAATTTATAAATTATATTTTACATGTTAAATAATATCATTTTATTATAAGAAATACTTAAAATTTTCTGTTTTTATTTGTAATTTTTAACCTATAAAATATATTAAATATATAAATTTATAAAAACATTTTTATTTATAACAATTTGTAACATCATTTTCTTACGTAATTGTAAGAAATTATTGAATTATTGGAAATTTCAATTATGAAATTATATATAATTATTTGAATTTTGTAATATAAACATATTTAAAAATATTTTCAGGTTGATCAATATGCTAATAGTAAAGGTTTAGTACTAGCAGGTTATTATCTAGCAAATGAAAACATAAATGATTTAAGGTATTTTATTCTTTATTTAGAATTTTTGACAATTTTTTTGTTATTGATCTTAATTATAAAAATTTAAAAATATAGTACAGATAAACCTGCTCATAAAATAGCGGATAAAATAGCAGAGAATTATGGTAATACTTTACTTGTTGTGGTAAGTGTTTTAACAAATTAAATCAAAATACTAAATCAAAATTTTTGTATTATTTTTTTTTCACATTACTAGGTGGATAATAAAGAAATTACACTTGCTATGAATTCAAATCCTTTAAGAGTATCACAATTTATAGATGGCAAATGGAAACTTAAAGATATAACAGAGTAATTAATTTAATATATCACAATTTTTTTTTAATGCTTATTGCTCATTTTTTGTGCTTATTGTTCATATTGATAAATTGTATTGATTTTTACAGTATATTATATGACAAAGGAGTGATACATACAGATGTATTATATTCCTTACTTAAAGCAGAAGAATATAGAAATCTTATAGATTTTGATAATCATCTTGATGATATTTCTCTTAATTGGCAAAATCAAAAACTTAATAAAATCATAGAAGAAGTTATGGAAAAATATAAATAAAAATATGGAATTTATAAAAATAATTTATGAATATTTTCAAATGCATTTAGGAATATTTAATGTAAATAAATTAATAAATAAGAATATGCATTTTAATTTATTAATATAAAATGATTTAAAATAGTAAATTGAAATGAAGAATTATATTCAATATAATTATCAATGTTATTACAAAAATGATACTATCCAACTGCTCTTTTAGATTCAAAATTATACAATAATTCTTTAACTTTTTATAAGTATTTGTTAAAATAATAAATAAATAAAAACAATTTAAAAGTAAATATTTTTCATTGTTATATTTTATGAAAAGATTTTAATTTTGAAACTTGTTAAAATTATATTTTTTAATCTTCCATACCTAAAAAAATTAATTAAATATAATTATTATATACATAATTGTATTATAAAAAAAAAAAATAATTAATTTCTTTATTGTTCATTTTTTTTTTTTTGAATCATTACTAACTATTATAATTATGTAATATATTACAAAATATTATAGTAATATGATTTTATGAAGAAATTTACCTGAAAATATATTTTCAAAATGTTTATAACTAGAATTAAAATATATATTTGGATGCTTAAAGGTATTATCTATAATACAATTGTGTGTAATTTCATAATAAATTTTGCATGCTTCAAGATAAGATTTTTTTTTTACATGTTGAATTATTGATTCTATATCTGAAATAAATTTAATTTTTTTAAAAATAATATAATAATTAAAAATAAATAAAATTAATATACTAATAAATTATTATAAATTTCTATAATTGAAAGAATTGATTTCATTTTTTTGATTGTGCATATATTAAAATTCTATTTATTAGATATTTATTAGATAATTATAGCTATAAATTATGAAATTAATAAATAAAGTATTGCATACAAATTTATATAAATAATATTAGAATTAATTACATTTAATAATAATTTGATAAGTCCATACATGATATATTAATTCAATATGAAAGAATTAAATATATTATTATATTTATAATAATTTATATTTAATAAATATATTATTATTAAATATTTAATTCTAAATTTTTTAATTATTTTTTCATATATTCCATTTTATTTTTTAATATAATTTAATATGTATAATATTATTATAAGTAAATATTATTATTTACCTAAATGAATTAATCCATAATTTGAGAGTGTCTGTTTCAGTAGATCAAATGTCATACATTTAAATGGACAACCATGATTATCTCGTAAACCAACATTAGAATTAAATATCTTAAAACAATGAAATGGTTCATAATCTGCACGTTTTCCTTCCTGTCCATATAGAAATCGTATGCCATATTTATATTGTTTTTCAAAAGTTTTTTCATCCATTTTTTTTGTAAATTCATCTTTCCAAAATTGTATTGCATCATGTAATTTAAGACCTATTCCTTTAAGAAACAAGCCATATTGAACTCTACCACCATTTGTGAGATGATGATTTTTTTGTAATGCTTCATGAAGCAATCTCATGCACAATGGAAATGATTTTTGTGATAGCTTAAAAAAAATATTAAAATAAAATTGATATGATAAAATGATTAATTAGTAAAATTTTTTTATTTTTTATTAATTTTATTTTAATATTTAAGTTGTTAATATTTTAAAATAGAATAATTGTTATATATTTTATATTATTTTATATTATAATACTTAAGTTGTTAATATTTTAAAATAGAATAATTGTAAATATTTTAAAAATAATTATAACTAAAATATACCTCATCTAATTCATCAATAGATATATATTTATATCTATTATGTTCAAGATATGGTTTATTAATATAATTTTGAAGTATATTAAATATTTTTGTTATTCTTTCATCACCATAAATATTTGATATTGTTGTTCTTGAGTACTAAAAAAAAAAATATACAATATTTCAAAAAATAATATATATTTTTTAAATATATTTAAATATAAATTATATACTTACAGCAAAACCTTCATTTAATTTTTTTTTAAATTCAGAAAAAATTATCCAATAAACTTTTGTTTCAGGTACATAAGCAATTCCATTTTTCAAAAATACTTGTCGTTTTGCAATCAGATTTATTACATTAGTAAAATATACTTTATAAAAATTTATAATATTAATATTTTCATTGACAAAACAAAACATTTCTAAGTCTTTTTTAATTTTTTGTTTTTCCTCTTCAGAAACCTAAATGAATATATTAGCAATTGTAAATAAAAAATATTCTATTAATTATAATAAAAATTATATAATAGAATATTATATAATTAATTTATAGATAATTTACATATAATTATTATATTTTATACTAACAGAAGGAAATTGAATTCCATTAATATAATTAAAAAGTTTTATGTCTTTTTTATTCAAAAAAGAAAGTCTCCATTTAAATAATTTTACTTCTTGTTTAAAGAACCATTGTCTTTTCTTATGTTCTAAAGAAAATGCTGATCTCAAAATAAAGTGTGATATAGAATCATTTTTTCTTAGAAACTGCTTTTTACTTTGTGAAATTTCATAGTTAGACATATTTATAAGTTTTGCAAACTTAATTAAATCATTTTTTTCCAATTCTTTAATTAAAGCAATACGACACTGCCTCGCTTTATAATATTGTTTTGATACTTTGTTTACTAATTCTAAAACTAGAAAACAAAATTTGATTTTATTTCTAAATATAAATATTAATTATTTATTAAAAAGAATTACAATAACTACCCTTTAATCTATCAATACACCATTGATATAATTCTTCTAATTTAATATATCCAGATGGAGGTATAATATACATTTGCAAATCATGCAAGTATATGTAATTAGGAATTTGTTTAATTTTCATACTAGGTTGAAATGTAATTGGTATGCATGCCATACCTATGAAAAATTGTAATGATAAAATAATAATTATATATCATAAAATAATATAATAACCAAATTTATATCATTTAATTTTTTATATAAAACAGCATTTATTCCATTATTCCATGTGAAATTAATAATGTGAAAAAAAGATTATTTTGTATTTATAAAAGTATCCATATTTTATTCATATTATATATATATATTTTATCATTTTATTTCATCAATTTATTTATGATATTCAATGTCAAAATTCATTATTAAAATATTATTGAAATAAATGATTATACAATTATTACAATATAAAAGAATTAATTAATTTTCAACACAAATATTTAAAAAACGTCTTTATAAAAATTATTGCTACTGTTTTTAAGATATAAATAGTTAAAAATAGTTAAGATATTTGTTTTGTACAATTAAATTATTATATATTACTAATAATTACTTAATTAACTTTTGATCTATTTATAATTTTATTGTATAATATTTATTACAAAAAAATATCATTGAAAATTTAATAAAATAATTTTTATTGCACGACGATAACATAACCATACATAACAATGTGATTAGTATAATTTTAATATACGAGGTTAAATTATATGTCAAACATTTTTTGTCTTATTATGACTTCTTTGTTACAACAATATAAATTTGAATGTCGGTAAGTTATTTAAAATAAGCATAAATATAATAAAATATATATATATATATATATTTTATAAGTATATTTGCATTATAATTATGGAAATATATAAATTTTTTTATGAAATTCTAATAAAAATTAACCTTCGATATAATTATAAAATATAATTAACAACGATTGAAATATTTAATTATTAAAAATAAAATTATGATATATTTATAGTATTTGAAATATTTTGAAATTACATAAGAATAATTAAGAATTAATATTATTCAAAATATAAATTGATACTTATATTTTTATTGATACTTATACTTTAATATATATATATATATATATTATTTTATGTAATAAAATTTAAAAAAAATTTAGTTTATATGTTTGTTATGTTTAGAGTTAGTTCGGTTTTAAATAAAAATAATCAATCTTATGGGAAAAATTATATGTTTGATAATTGTCCTGAAACATGTTGGAATTCCAATTCGGTAAGGAAATTTTTGTTTTATTTTTCACATATAATATTAAAAGAAATATTTATTATTATTATATACATATATTATAGGGAATTCCACAATGGATAATTATTCATTTTGAACAAGAATGTGAAGTAAATTCATTTGAAATTGAATTTCAAGGTGGATTTGTTGGCAAAGATTGTCATTTAGAAGTTGGTGACAAAGAAACTAAATTTTATGAATCATTTTATCCAGAAGATAAAAATACAATACAAATGTTTAATTTGAAAAATTCAATCAAAGCAAAAACATTTAAATTTGTATTTAATGAAAGTACAGATTTTTTTGGCAGAATAATCATATACAAATTATCTTTATATTCATAACATATTATGATAATATTTATAATATGTAGATTTTATTATATTTTAAATAAAATATAATTAAATATTATAAGGAAATAATAATAATAATAATAATAAAAGTAGAAGAAATAAAAAAAATAAAAAATAAGCAAATATGAAATAAAAAAAAATTCAATTTATTTCATTTATTTTTTTAAAGTTATATATATATAATTTATATTTTATATTTAAAAACAATTTATACATTTAATTAATAAATATTAAAAAAGTTAAATTGTATAATTTTTAAATTATAATAGATTTAAAATATTAACTTTAAAGTTCAATGCTATTACAATGTTTTTATCTTCAAATTTTAAAAATGTTATTAACTATAAAAAATTAATATATTATAAAAAAAAAATTTTTAGCTATTTTATAGAAAAAAATATGTACACAATCTTAAAATAATACAAAAACTAGAAGATTTTTATTTTGAAGTATATAAAAAATATAATTTATATATTTCAATACCATTATGTTAAATATATAAACATGTAGTAATGATAAATGAATTAAATAATATATAAAATGATTATATAAATTATGATAAATGACATATTAAAACATTATTTTCAATCAAACAATTATTAATAAAAAGATATAAAATATAATAATATTATATTATTACATAATAAAAAAAAATTTTTGTAAATATTTTAGAAATTTATATATAGTAATGTATGTATTAATATGTATATAAATTGTATATATATATATATATATTGTATATATTAATATATATAATGTATACATATTAAAAAAAATTAAATTAATGTCCATTCAATTTAAGTTCTTAAAATTTCTCTTTATCTAATATTCCACTTATAATACAATATGTATTATATATGTATTATCGCAAGTAACGAAAAATCTTGTGGGATGAATAGGATTAAGAAGAACACTTTTTTTTTTTATTCAACAATACATAATGCTATATGATTTTATTTATTGATATTTATAAATAATACTTTTGGTTAATATATATCTATTTTTAATACGTATTAAAATCCATTAAAATCAACTAATCATATTATTGCATTTTTTTTAGAAGACTTTTTGTTAATCATTTTGTTTGTTCTTTGTTTTAATGATAAAATAGTAAAAAAATGAAGTTATATTAGATCTGCAATTTCTTTTTAAATTTGTATTGCTTATATGAAATAAAACAAATTCAAATAAAAGGCAGAATAAAGATTTTTATTTAATATATCAGTTAGCAGAAATAGCCGATCCGAGTTGTCTCATTAATTTATAACATTCTTGAAGTCTTTTTCTATCACCTACTCTTTCCAAAGTTTTTGCAGCTTCTGCAAGCATACCTGCACGTTCTCCAGGAGTAGCTAGTAATAATGAAGGTAAATGTCGACATGCTAAACATAAAGCTACTGCGTGTTCTTTTTCTCCAGTATATTGATCTTGTGAACGATCTTTACCACAAATAATTGAAGAACGTGAATTTCTATGATGTAAGCTGCGATCTAATAATATTTGAGTTTTTACTGGTGTTGCTCCTGCCATTATACGTACTGTGGCTTCATAAAGAAATACTCTTGCCAAGGTAGACTAAAAAATAAACAACAATGATTAAAGATGATGAATATTTTTAATTAAAAAAAAAAAAACTTACTGGAATATGTTGACATAATTGTCTTAAACAAGCTAAATCACGTTGAAAACCTCTAAGAGATATATTTGTGGTTAATTTTTCTAAATCACTATCTAATTCTTGCCAAAGTGTAGTTCTCATTTCAAGTAACCAGTCACAAATCCACAATTGAGTAAGCTAAAAAAATCAAAACCAATAAAAAAATCATTAAAAAAAATATAAATATATATAAGTTTTATTTACTATCATATATTTATTACTATATGGCGTTGAAATCTGCCACAAGAGTTGCACTGTAGAAGTATTGCATAGTTATATTTCATGCAATGCAACTACAATGCACAGTTGTAACAGATAAGCAATCAAATAAATATTTTAATAATGATACTAGATAATTTTATAATGTACTTCATATCAATTGTTGATCTATATGATTTACTTGTTTATTAAAAATATTTTTTATTTTGTATAAAAATGAAATATTTATTTAAAAAATATATATATTATTTAAAAACTTTATAAAAACGTTTTTAATTATAAACATGTTTTTAATTATAAAAACTAACTTAAAGAATAAAATTATAAATTTAAAATTAAATACTTTTATTTTTATATTCAAATTGTGTTAATTCATAATTTTTAATTTTTTAATTATTATATTTAGTTGTATTTAATAAGAGTTGAATATTAATATTGATATTAAATATTGATATTATATCTAATGGATATAATATCTAAATATCTTACCAAAACATTTTGTGAAGACTGTTGTTTGCAATTGTAATAAACCAAGCATTGTTCAAGTAATATTCCTGCTTGATCAATAAAATGCATGGAAGTTGGTTTAATAGTAGCTTTTGCAGCTTGCAAAGTATTGAAAACAATATATGGTAGTGGACTAACACTATTATTATTATTGCAAAGTTGATAATTTTTTTCATAAGGAAATTTGCTTTCAACAATGCTCCATGCTTGAGAATCATCTTCTTTTAATCTCCAACATGCTGCTACATACATAACTGCTCCCCACCATAATCCAATTTCATCTTCACAATCTAAAATATTAATTGACGAAATTGTTCATTCATCAAAATAAAGAAATAAATTTAATTGTATATATTCAGTATGAAAAAATTAAAAAAAATTTTATTTAATTTTAATAATTCTTACGTGTAATTGTAACTTTGTCAGTACACAAAAATCCAGTATATACTCCAGCAGAAGCCATAATAGTTTGTCCATATTCTAATATTGAAGATAAATGAGTATCTCCAACAGTGCCAGTTAAAATACGTAAACATTGTCCAATTAAATAATCTCTATATGCACGTGAAGCATATGATAGAGGATCAGCTTTACTAGTTTGAGACGTGAATTCATTATCTGATTGTTCTCCATATTGCCATTTTTGAAATGCTAAAAATTTTGCACCTTCATCACTCATTATCCATTTTAATTTTGATGGAACTGTACATGATGACAATAATGTACGCGCTTTGCCTAAATAATATTTATGAATAAATGGAAAAAGTGATTGTTTGAAACATAATGCAACATTAGTATATATTTCTGCCAATAATGATTTTGGAATAGTTTCACCAATTGTTTCTGCATAATTCACTGCAGAAAGAGCGAGATACAAAGTTCCATTTTTTGATCCTTCTGATAAATGTAAACATAGCATATGCTGATAAATAATAGCTATTTCCATAGCTGATATTTCTGCCTGTTGTCGTATGGTTTTTTCTGAAAACCATTTATGAACATGTAAAATCCATTTCCCAATCCATAATTTATGAAGAAGTTGCCTTATGATTTGCCACATAGTTGCAAGCCAAGTTTCTGTACGAGATGATGGATATGGACGACCTAAGTATTGCAAACATTGATGTAAATCTCGATATGCTTGACTATATTCACTTTTTGATATATTAAATTCTGCTTGGCGTCTCCATCTATGAAGTTCAAGAAATATTTTACTATCAGAAGGTAATATTGGATCACCATATAATAATAATCTACAAAGTCCGCCAATTAAAAGTATAGTATTCGTTAACCATAATAATAAATTACTCCATACTGGATTTTCAAAATCTGATTGATCTAAAAAAGATTAATGTTGTTATTATTCATTATATGTAACAATTAGTAGATTATAATAATATAATAATATATAATAATAAATTATTATTATTATTACAGTATTTATACCTTGATAATTAAGAATGGTACGACCATCCAATTTTGTATTTATATAATCAGAATTAAATCTTCCAATATTATTTATTACAAAACCTAAAGGATTGAATGCTAAAAAGAGAAGCATAAATCCACAGAGTGTAAGTCTGGTATGATCTCTCATGCTTTGATTGGTAAGAACAGATGTTGCATCAACATTTTGTAAAACATCTGGATCATCTTTTATAGAAGATGGAGATGGGGGAGATAATGGTGCTGGTGCTGGAGATAAAGATGGTTCACTTGAATCTGATCTAGGTGGTGTAAGTTCACCACAAACTAATAAATCACGTAAATTTTGTCTTTGAGCTAATTTTAATGACATATTTTCTTGTTTTAATCTTGCATTAGAATTTTGCAGAAATCTAAAATTTTATTAAATTTTTAGAAATCTAAAATTGTTTAATAAATATTTTTTTAATATATAATATATGTGTAAAAAAAATTAAATATATATAATATATTTAATATACCTGATATAATCAATAGTTTTTCTTAAAATTGCTGATTTATTTAATTTAGCATCTACTCCAACAATGATATTTTTCAATTCAATAATTTTATCATTAATTGATGTTCTATAACGTCGTTCTATAGCATTATGTGCACTACGTTTTACTTCTTTTACTCTTGGTACACCTATATGTGTATTTGTGCTCAAACGATTAATTTGTACTTTATCAGTATCTAATACAACTGGAATACCTAAATAAAAATTGAAATATGAATATGAATAAAAATAAAAAATTTGATAGCATCAATAAATTGCCATAATTTTTACCAGCAGTTAAAACTGTTCCATTAGCAGTATTTACTAATGTATGTATTTGATGGGGTACAGAAGTTGAACTAACAGCTTGTGACCCTCTAGAATAAACAACTGATTCTGATTTTATAAGCTTAGCTGGTAAAAGTAATTGTCTTTGTTGGGTCATTGGTGCAATTGTTACAACAGGTGATTGGACACTAAAATTCATATTTTGTGGAATAGCATATTGTGAACTAAATACTGTGGGTGCTGCTGTGACAGATATTCTCTGTGCTCTATTCTGTACAGGTATTATATCTTGCAATTGTGGTTGTTGTTGCTTTTGTTGTTGAGGTTGTTGAGAAACACAAGAAATTTGTTGTGTATTTTCTGTTACTGTTGGAGTTAATATTACATTTCCATTTGATACAGGTTTTATAATATTTGGATTTTCAAAATTATGAAATTCTTTGAAATCCTTTAATTCTTTATTATTATTAAAGTTTAAAAAATCCAATCCTTCTGTATCCATGCCCAAAGGCTCTTCCAATTGTGATAATAATGCATCATCACTAAATAAATTTTCATTTTTTAATAATTCACTTTCACAGTTTGTAAGAAGTTCTATAACATACATAAAAAAAAAAAGAAAATAAAAACGGAATTAATATGTATATAAACAAAATTACATATAACAATACTGGTTATACTTTATTATATATTTCAAATTTTTAATGTAATAACATGGATATAAGATATTAAAAATTTTTTAATTTAATTTTAAAAAAATATTGAATTAGATAATAAAAATTAAAACTATTCTATTATACTGTTTTAATAAATAAAATCATATATATATAAATATATATATATATATACATATATATACATGTATATATATATACATTTAAAAAAATAAAAGAAAATTATATGAAATCTCAGATGAAACAAATGAAATATAGAAAAAAATACAATAAAAAAAAATAAAAAATTATTATTTCATTATGTTTACTAAAAACAAAATAATACAATTTAATTTGACAAAGATTGCATGTTACATACCATCAATACCAGTTACTTCATTTAAATTGAAGCTATCATTTGATTGAAAATTAGAAAAATCATTTTCTTGTGTTGTAGACCATCCTCCAGGATCTGCCATTATAATGTATTGTTTGTCAAATATTTATTTTCATTAAATAAATGTAAGAATTAAAACAAAACGAATCACTGATATATAAAACGTAATAACTAACAAATTACGAACGCTCACCCGACCTTTACCGCATCCAATCATAGAAGCTCTAAAGATCGGATGATATTACGTCAATATGTGTTGCTAAACTAACAAAATTTATATATGGTCGAGTGCATATGGACGGGTTTTTATGAAAAAATGATATTACTAATTTTATTAAATTTTATTATAAAATGCAATATGAAACATTTCTATATAATAATAGTTCTATAAATTATTATTTATTATTATGTTATTTATTAGTTATTATTAAATTAAAATAAGAAAAATAATTTTAATAAAATTTGTAAATATACAAACAAAAATTTATAAATTTTATTATAAATTTTATAAGGAATGTCATATGTAAATTAAACTTAAACAAAATATAAATATGAAATTGTTTATTAAGATTTTTTATTATAATTTGATAGACGAATATTTAGTTATATTGTTTCTGTGTTAAAATCATATCTTAAATTTTTAATTATGTATAAGTACGTCATAAATAAATAATTTTTGAGATATTTAATATATTTTATATTTCAAAACTATATATAAGAAAATTATAAATTCAAGTAAATTACAAAAGCTTGTTATTTGTAATATTGTATACTTATTATCATATTTGATAATATTTTGTTGAACTGTTTTTTTTATTAAGAGGTTATTTGAATGTTCTTTTATAGATAATCATGTTTCAAGCTTTTCATAAGTATAATATAAGTCGCACAAAAATATGTACTATTTGTAATTTTCATTCAACGGTACATATTAAATTATATCTAAATATAAAACTATTTAGTGTTCTTTATTATATATTAATTTTATTTATTATTAAAGCAGTTGCATTACATAAAAAAAAAAAATTTTTCTCAAAAATTAAAAGATGGACCTGACTTAGAACATTTTATTGCTGATACTTATAAACAATATGATGGAAAATTAAAATTAGAAAAGGGAGACAAATCCCGTTTAAGATTACCACCTTGGCTTAAAACAGAAATACCTATAGGTAAAAGTTATAATAGAATAAAATCACAATTAAGACAATTACAATTAAGCACTGTATGTGAAGAAGCACGATGTCCTAATATTGGGGAATGTTGGGGAGGTGGTATACATGGAACAGCAACTGCTACTATTATGGTTTGTATTATTAATTTAAAATATCTCATTAATCTATATTTTTATTCCAAAATAATTAAAAATATGCTTTCTAGTAATATTTAATATTAAAATTGAGAATAAAATTAAAAATTATGTGAATGAATTTATTATATAAAATATTTTATTATATACTTAAATAATTTCATTATATTTTTATTTAAATTATAATTTTTTGATAACAATCTAAAAAAATTAATTAATTATATTATAAAAATATAATATATGAAAAATAATTTAATATAGTTAATGGGCGATACATGTACCCGTGGTTGTCGTTTCTGTTCTGTAAAAACATCACGTACACCATTACCTTTAAATCCAGAAGAACCAATAAATACAGCAATTGCAATAACAGATTGGGGTTTGGATTATGTTGTATTAACATCAGTAGACAGAGATGGTTAGGTCTTTTTTTATTTTTAATTTATGTATATATTAAAATTTTTATGTATTTCATATTAAAATTATATATTGTAATAGATTTAAATGATGGTGGAGCTAATCATATTGCAGAAACAGTGAAAGAAATTAAAAAAAGGTATATAAAAATCACTTCATTTTTATATTTCTTATAATTATATATATTATTATAATTCATTACTTACATATAAAATAGAGATTTCTTGTATGTATCTTATATATTTTTGCAGAACTAATATTTTAGTAGAATGTTTGGTACCAGATTTTAGAGGAAATAAAGATTGTATTGAAACAATTGTTAATTCTAATCTTGATGTGTTTGCTCATAATATTGAAACTGTTGAACGTTTAACTCCATTTGTTAGAGATAGACGGGCTGAATATAGGTGAATTATATTCTATATTTATTTTTTTAATTAAAATTTATATACATACTTTTTTATATATTGTTTAGGCAATCATTGAAGGTTTTAAAAATAGCAAAAAAATGTAATCCAGAATTAATTACAAAATCATCAATAATGTTAGGATTAGGTGAAACTGATGAAGAAATTGAACAAACAATGAAAAATTTAAGAGAAATTGGTGTAGATGCTTTAACACTCGGACAATACATGCAACCTACAAAAAGACATTTAAAAGTTATTGAATATGTTACACCTGAAAAATTTAAAAAATGGGAAAATATAGGAAATGAATTAGGATTTTTATATACTGCAAGTGGTCCATTAGTACGTTCATCATATAAAGCTGGAGAATTTTTTTTAACAAATATATTAAAAAGACGTAGAAATAAACAGGCTGAAAATCAATAAATATATTTCTTTTAATTATAATTATTGGAATATTTATAATTATTTATATGAATTTTATATTATATAATACAAAATTCATATATGTTATAATATAAATTATTGTAAATTTGTGCATTAAGTTAATAGAAATACTTGTAATTATATTATAAAATGTAATATATTGAAAATTAACAAAATTTTCATAATCTATAATATTCTATTATTGTATTGAATATAATGGTAGGAAAAATACAAACATAAAATACAAATGTTCATTTTGAATGTATACAGAAAATATATTATAAAATATATTACATTATTTTTAATCTGTATCCATTGCAACTGTAACTTGTGGGTCTTGTTGATTTTCATCAGAAGATGGAGGTTGTGGAGGTTTAGAATCTTCTACATCTGGTTCAGTAGGTTTATTACGTTTATCATCTTCAATTTGAGATAAATAAACAGAAATTTCATCTTCATTAAATATTTTGAAATCTGTACCTTTTCCTACTATTGCAATAGATACATTCTGTAATAATTATATATATAATACATATAATAATTATTCTTATTATATTTATATATTAATTTTATTTAATATATTGTAGAAAAGTACATTTATTACCTTCACTGATAAATCAACCTCATTTGGCAATGTATCTCTTAATGCACAAAGACCATGTTTTATTAATTCATCCAGATCGCATGATAGAAGTTCATTAAGATGTTTTTCTAAATATGTACGAGCACTTTGAGAACGTGCACCAATAGCCATTGCTTTACAATCAAAATAATTTGATGAAGGACATGTTTGATAAATATGTGGTCCTTGATCCTTTAAAAAAAATTTATAATATTTTAATATTAATTTATTCTTCAATAAATAATATTTAATATTTCATAACTACTTACATCATATCCTGCAATAAGTAAACCTACACCATATGGTCTTTTATCATATCTTTGAGTACATGTTTGTAATTTATTTCCCAAAGATGCAAGTAAACGACTCACAGGTAATAAATCATCATGAGAATATTTATAATTTAAACATTCAGTTCTCATATATCGACTATAAATAGATAAATAAATTTTTTATTGATAACTTATTAAAGATTTTGCAATAATTGTATTTTTAACAAGATTAATATAAAATAATCAATATTTTATCATTGTCAATATACAATATACCTTAACATTCTAGCATCAGCTGTTAAACCTGAAATAGAAATTCCCATATGTTTATCTATAGGGAAAATTTTTTTCTGATGAGCAGATAATTCTGAAGAAGCTCTCTTGAGTGCAATAAGGACTGCATGAGTTTTATTTTTAAGTCCTACAGTGGCTGATCCTAATTTTACAGCTTCCATTGCATATTCTACTTGATGTAAACGTCCTTGTGGACTCCAAATTGTGACATCACTGTCATATTGATTACGAAACTGAAAAAATATATAAAATATAATAAATTTCTTTAAGTTAAATAGGTTCTATTAGTTATAATAATACATTTTTAAAGTAAAAAAAATCAATATGTCATATTTTATAATTACATGTAACATATTATTAATATTAACATATTATTATTATTTTATAAATTTATTTATAATTTATAAAATAATTATATTTTATAAATTCTTTGTAAATATTATAATAAAGCGATATATCTTATTATGTTTAATCATAAATAATTATATAAAATACAAACCATTTTTGAATATTATATAATTATAATATAAAATATTATTTATTATTTAAATTATTAATTTAGTTAAGATATAATGTAAAATTGCAAAATATTTATCACTAATATGAATTTTCAGAAAACAACTGTCATGCAGCGGTATTATGATTGAATAAACGTTAGAGAGGAAACTTCCTTTATAAATTCTAGTTTATTTTATCTAAAAAATTTTAGTAGTATTAAAGTTTATTTTTTAAAATAAATTAAAAAAAATTTATAAAATGTTTATTAATATATTTAAATATTATATAAAATATTTAATAATTATAATAAAAAAATTGATATAGTCGGAAATCGATGTACTTAAATATCGATTGTTATCGATTTTAATATAACTGTTATTTAACGATCTTAAATTCTCTTCTTCACAGACGTGAGAGGTTACGCTTGTCTCTTGTAGGTTTGATAATATTATATACAATTTTTTAATTATATTTAATTTGGTATTTCATTTTTTATGCTATCAAAATTTATAAAAATTATATTTATTATACTTAAATTTTTTTTTAAAAATTTTTTTAAAAAAAAAAATTTTATCCTGAATTATTTTTATAAGAGAACGCACGTGACAATATTCGTGCATATGTTAATGAAATATATTTCAAATTTTAATAAAAATGTTTTATTTAATCATTAAATTTGTTAAAATTTAATACTAATCGTATAATTACATAACTTTATACATAAAAATATTTTTATCTTATTAACTGACATACCAATCAATTTTAATTAGAAGTATCTTTACAAGAATTATAATTAAATTTAATTGAATTATGTTTATTACAGACAAGAATTGTTAATATGACGAATTCAAAGGGATATCGTCGAGGAACAAGGGATTTATTTTCCCGAAAATTCCGTAAACATGGAACAATTCCATTATCCACGTATATGAAAGTATATAAAGTAGGCGATATAGTTGATATTAAAGGTAATGGAGCAGTGCAAAAGGGAATGCCTTATAAAGTTTATCATGGAAAAACTGGACGTGTATTTAATGTAACTCCCCATGCTCTTGGTGTCATTGTTAATAAGAGAGTACGTGGACGAATTATTGCAAAAAGAATAAATGTTCGTATTGAACATTTGACTCATTCTAAATGTAGAGAAGATTTTTTGAAACGAGTAAAAGAAAACGAAAGACTCAGAAAAGAAGCAAAGGAAAAAAACATTAAAGTACAATTGAAAAGACAACCTGCTGAACCAATGCCTGCACATATTGTATCAGGACGTGAAAATCCTATTTCACTTGCACCTATACCTTATGAATTTATTGCTTAAAATTTAAATAAATATATTCTGAAAAAATTAATGTTATTTTTTGAAAGCATACTGCACATTTTCTATATGTTTTGGATATAATTTTGAAAATATAATAAAAATATTCTATATTATATATAAAATATATATTTTTTATTTATATATGTAGAATTTGCTAATATTTCTAATTAGAATAAAAGATATTTTATAAATTATATTTTCATTGAATTTAAAATAAATAATTTTTACATAATTCAATTAATTTATAATATATAAATTTATAATATAAATAAGAAATAATTTTCTTTAAAGTATTACATGAATAAATACTTCATGAAACTAATAACTTTTTCTATATTTTACAAATCAGGTATACATAATTCTATAAATTTATTTTTATAAATAATCTAATATATAATATTTTTAATTTTTATACACTATATTTCAATAAGATACGAAATTACCATATAGAATTTATTTACTTTAATTACTATATATTTATATTAAGTTCTAATTACAATCTATTGATTGATAAAATAAGATATAGCCAGTTTCAGAACTTTTCTGAATATCAGATGTGAGTCCATAAAAGTCTTCTATTGTAGATGCATCAATTTTCTAAAATAAAAATTTAGTTTATATATTTATACAAAGATATATAAATAATTCTAATAAAATAAATATTATAATGTAAATTATAAGACTTACATCAACCATGTCATCATCAAAAAGTAACCAAAATCCATGGCTTTTAACTATGGAAATATAATGTCCTCGATTAGGCCCACTTCCACAATGTATTACAACTGCTACCAAATCATATAATCTATCTGGATTCACTGCATCGTCACTCTATAAATTATATAAAAAACACCATATAAATATTAATTATAAATTAATTATCTTAATATTAAATATTAAAACCTGAAACAAATCAAAATATAAATACTTACAGTATTAAATAGCCGAAGTTCTAAAGGAAAAACTACTCTATGGGAAACTTTGATGTGACGATTATATTGCTCCACATATTTAAATCTCTTTAGATGCAATGCTAGTATCATTGGTAATTTTTTAACTCTCATTCGTTTCTAGAATAAAGAAATTATTATCAAATTCTTTTTTAAATTTTAAATTTTAATAAATTTTATAAATTTTTTTTATAAAAGTACCTGGGCTTCTTGATAACTACTACAATGATCACATTTGAATTTGTTATCACTACAAAGTGTCTCAGTATTTGAAAAACATCTGAGGCAGTGTGTGATTGAAGTATTCTGATCTACATCAACTTGTAAATCAAAGAAATCCTCATCTTTGCTAGATACAGTCTCACAATTAAGGCAACGTGTTTCTGATGTCAGAATTCCTTGAAATATTTCATGAACCCATGTAGGTTCTGGTGGTGAACCAGCATCACCTGCACCACATTTTCCTCCTGCTGGTTTACTTTGACTTCTCTCTGCTAAAATATAAAATTACTTTTACAAGAATATTTTACTATATATTTTATTTGTATGTGTATATATATATATATATATATATATATATGTATTTATATATGTATATTCAATAAAATTTGCATACCTAAAATAATTTCATTTATATGATTTATTAAAAAATTTAAAAATTCATGTGCATCTTGTTGCATGTAGTTATCAAATTCCTCTGTAAAAAATGATATACATATACATTACATATTTTGCTGATAAATAATTTCATTCTAATAATAAAATAAAATTTTAAATTAATAAAATTAAATTAATATGTTTATATTAACCTTTTTCTTTCCTTAATCTGGCAATAAACTTTTTTGGAGCTATAGATCCAACTTTCTTTTTTTGAGTTGCAATACTATAAAACAAATCGGCTAAACATGTTAATAATGTTTCCTTGGTTCTCTTATTTCTAGCTTTGTATTCTAAAACTTTTTCTCTAAATGGTCGACAAAAATACAAAGCTTGTAATACAGAATTGCTATAACAGGTATTTCCAAACTATAATAATATAATTATTAATATTAATATTTATAATAATTAATAAAAATAAAGAAATAATCTAATTTATCAATATTATTTTTGTTATATTTATATTTTTATAATTAATACTTACATTAACTAATCCAAAATAATGTTCATTGGGAGGAAATTGATCAGAGCCAATATCTCTTTCTAATTGTGATATATTTGCACCCTATAATAATATTAAAATATTAATATTGAGGATATTGATATTATAATGAAAATATTTTATAATTAATTTATTAAATTATTTAATAATATATAGTACATTATAATATGAATATGAAATTACCATATATGTATAAATAAAGACTGAAAAAATTTTTTTATATTTTAATATGATTTTAGAATTTTTTTTTATAATTACAAATTGTTTTTTATCATACTATAATATTTATTTCTAAAAATGCGATAAGCAATGATTTAAAATAAATATATCATATTTATTTAAAATATATGATTATATTTTATATTAAAATAGCAAAATAATATTAAAATATTTAAAATGTTTCGATTAAAAAATTCATTTAATCTTACCATTTTATGATTTAATAACTATTACTGACCATTGACAAGCAAACAGCATGGATTTTAATAACAAAACCTCCATGGTATTTTAACTTATGGATTTAATGGTTAAATTCCTATAATTACATCATAATTTTTATTTTAAGAACGAAAACAATTGTTTAATAATGATAGTATATATAATATATTTGTTAGAAAATGTTCACGTGTATCATTTAACGTTCTTATTAACATATATATTATAAATAACACTTATCTCGATTAAATTATTAATTTTCATGAAATAACTAGAAATTATGCTGTGTACTCAAAAATATTATAAAGGAAATTAATATTGATCTTTAAAAATGATTTTTGTAATGAAAGATATCTCTATAGAAATTATATTCGACAATCTACAAATAAATACTTCATGACTTGAAATAAATACGTTTAAATTTGATAATTTTGTGATCGCTATTTGCGATTATTCTTTCGCGCCAATTTCATTAAAATTATATATGAGAAATGAAAAATAAATGTATTTCATAACGTAGATATATTTTTTAAAGCTTTTATTATTATTTTTATATATATATAATAAGTGATGTACATTAAACATTTATGTTATTTTAAATTTCAGATTTATTTTGAAATTTAATCTTATTTTATATGGTGATTAGTATTGATGTGGAAAACAGTGATTTAATATTATATTTTGAATGCATTACAAACGAAGTTTGTGAAATATAATTGAACATTAAATTGTTATTAAATTGAATGAAATATCATTATTAATTTGGAAATTAAGATGGAAATTAAGTTATTTTGTTTATAATTTTCAAAAGATATATTTGTTTAAATATGTTTGAATTGTATCATTATTTAATATATAATATTAATAATTCTTAATGATTAAGACATTGTTTTATAGCATACATTTAATGTTCTTTTTTTAATCATTAACAATTAAAAGATACGAATTTATTAACAATATATTTCTATATATTAAAGGTAATGTATAAATAAATATTTATTTTATATAATTTTATAAATTATTTAAATATTTATATTCATATGTTTTCATAATAATTTTAAAAATTAATAATTCAATTAAATTATGTATAATTAATTATAAATTATGTAATTTAGTTAATTTTTTATCAATTTTTTTGAATATATATAATTGTAATATTTGATATAATTTACTATATGAATTTTAATTTTAAATTATTATTTATATATTTTAGGAACATATATAAGAAATCTTGGTTTGATATAAAATTTTAAGCAGTAAAATGGCAACTCGTAAGAGTATGTCATGTAGATTAATAGATTCTACTATACATTCCTCTCCAGTTTCTTCATCTCCATTGAGGCGAAAGTCTATACTTCCACAAAAATTAAATAATTTTGCTTTATCAGAAAATGATGATGAAGCAGAACGTTTGGCCCGTCGCAGAGAAATTACTGACACTTCAACAGCAACAATAACTTCTACAAATTCAAATGATAAAAGACGTTCCTTAGGACTTAGTTTCCTAGTAAATATGCCACCTTCTCAAATGGCAGAACGTATATCTCAATGCATAAAGCTTGGTACAGAAAATAAAATTAATCCAAAAAATGCATTTAGTTTAGAAATGATTGATTTTATGACATATATGATTAAGAAAAAAGATGCAAACATGTCTAATTTGCAAGTAGCTACTACATCTTTAGATGTAAGCACTAAAATTTATGGATTTCGTGTTGATGGTGTACATATGGATATACTTAAAATGATTGCTGGAATAGATAAACAAAACAAATATAATGAAAATCAAAATAATATAGAAAAAATGAATTTTCAGGAAGTAGAAGAAAATAATTTTGATAGACAAAAACAAGAGAGAAAAAAAAAAAAAAAAAATAAACAAAAAATATTTGCTACTGTAGATACTTTGAAAATAAATATTGAAACTGAGAAACCTTCATTAATAACAATAGAAGCAGATTTACAAACCACAGATATGTTATATCAAGTAATGTTACCAAATCATGCAAATTCAAAGTTTTATCCACACCCATATAATGATATTTTAATAGACACAGTAAATAATAAAGATATTCGAGATAAAAATACAGTATATAATATTCCAAAAATAGCAAATTTTTCACATATGGAAATCTGTCCTCCTTTATTTTATTTTGATTTTCATAGTTGGAATGCAGATGATGAATTAGAAAAAATTCAATCAGAACAAAGTAATGAAAATAGATTTCAGTTTGATCTTAATGCAAGTTTATCCAATGAAGATGAATGTATATCTACTGGTATGAATTATTTTGATATTGAAATTACAGAAGAGGAACATATAGATAGATGTGTTATGATATCTAACCAGGTAGAAAATATTGTAGATTTTCGTGAAGTTTTAACCAAGACAATGTCATTAAAAGATTCAGAATATTCATTTATTCAAACAAATTTAAATATACATTGGGCTGGTCCATCTCATTGGAAAGTAACAAATTTTAAAAAAGCTCTATTTAGTAATAATGCAGAGACGCAACATTATCAATCTAAAGTAAAAAAAAAAAATAAAGAAATAGAACTATGTTATGATGATGAAACAATTGAAAGAGTATGTGCTAAATTTTTACCAAGTCAATCAATTAAACTACATGCTAGAACTGCTAAAATTGAATGGAATGAAGAAATATTAACCTTACCTCCTGACAAACATTATAATATCAAACAAGCTAGTAAATTGTATCTTCATACAACAATATTTAAAAATTCAGAAAATATAAATGATATCAATACTATTTCTTTAATTAATGACATGGAAAATTATAATCATATAAATGAAAATGATATATTAAATTATTCTAATAATTATCAGGAATATCAAGAAAATGAAAATAACATGATTAATAATGATATACAATCTCAAGATGAATATATATCAGAAACACAGATGCCTTTTACTGGAAACAATCTAGTTGCTGCACCAAAACTTACAAACAAATTATCTATTACATATTGTATACATCCAAAAAGAATTGATATGAAACAATTAAAATATTCTATTTGGGAATGTTTAAAATGTAAAAATGATAAGAATATTCAAGAAACAATAACTAAAAAAGCAATGCAACAAGATACTAACACTAAAATGAATGATAATAAACTTTTCAGTGAAATTTATAAGAGATTACCAAATATATTAACTAAAACTAATATTGAAGCTCTAAGTTTTCCAATTTCTTTTGTATCTCTATTACATTTAGCAAACGAAAAAACATTAAAAATAAATTCTTCTTCTGACATGTCAGATCTTATCATACAACAAGATTAAATATAATTTATCAAATTATAAATAATTATAAACAATTATAATATATAATAAATAAAATATACTTAATATTTAAAGAATAAAATATATTATACTTTAATATAAGATTATATACATGTAATAACATGAAATGTAGAACTCTTAGTATCAAAATTAAATTCGAATTAAAAATAATATTTTTAAATATTTTTTGTACATGAAAATAATAAAAAATTAATATTTTTATATTATATATGGAAGTTAAATAAGCATCTGATTTTTATTTGAATATATATTTTTGAATATTTTAATTTAAATTAAATAAATTAATTAGAATTAAATAAGATTTAATATTTTGAGTATTTAAAATTTGAATATTAATAAATCTAAGTAACAGAAAAGAATCTAGGAAATGAATGTTATGAAAGAAAACTTAATAATATTTTTATTTTAAGATTAGTACTAAAAAAATTAATTTTTTAATAAATTTAATATTTCTTTATGATTTAATTTTCATAATTATTACAGTTATAATTGAAAATATAAATTTTGAAAAATAAATTGAAATTATTTTCATTTTAATATTATCAAGAATTTGTAAATATTAATTGAACATAAAAATGTGTAAATATTAAACATATAAATTAGATAATATTTTAATAATAGTTTATTATTTCTAAGAAATTATTTCTGTAAAAAAAAATAAAATAATAATAAAAAATAGAAAAAAAATTTATTTATAAAAAATGAATTTTATAAAAATATATACGTAGATGTACTTCGAATTTTGGTCATATAAAATGACATTAAATATATCTGGTCTCTAGAATTCAAACTTTCATAAATTATAAAGTTGGTGAACCTGAAATCGCATTGAATGAAAAATTGATGAGCTGTGAGCTGTGAGCATCTGCAGTGCGCGTCGTGTGTTGTGTTGTGAATGGTGTTATTGCAAATAACTTTCAACTGAAAGTTTGTTATTTGGCCTATTATTCATGGCCGCGAAAATGTTTATGCATAACACTTAAAATCAATGTACGTTGCAATTCTTAAATATAAATGAAAAGAGACTGCATTTCATTAGAATAAAAGTCGTTTAGTTGCGACAATATAGTTGTGTCATTCGTTGAGCGGGAACCGTTGAATATTACACAATGGCAGATTTCGATGCAATATATGAAGAAGAAGAAGAAAATGAACAAAATTTAGAAGAACATTACGTGACAATGGTGCCAGATCCTATAATTATTCGTGGAGCTGGCAATATGACCGTGTAAGCAAGTTATTCTTTTTTATATATATGTAAATTCAATATTGTATTTCACGAACAAAGAATCAGATTATAAATGCTATTTTTATATTGTTATTTTTTGTTTATTTTTAATTATTTTTCTTTTACATTAAAAAAATACAGAACATATAATCGGACTATAAATACTGTTTTTATACTGTTTTTATACTATTTATATTATTTTTTTTTTTACATTAAAAAAGTACATATAAAATATTATAATATAAAGTTTTTTGAAATATATAAATTGATATGTTATATTTTTTATTATTTTTTTAAATTCATTTCTATAAAAAAATCATAAACAAAATAATTTAAAAATTATTTTTTAAATATTTATAAATCAATATATATTTATAAATTAGAAAATGTATTTTTACTTGACATATTAAAATTGTAATTATTATTTTAGATTTGGACTTAGTAATCGTTTTGAATCAGAATTTCCAAATGGTTTAGTATCACGTGTTGCTCCAGAAGAATTTAAAGCAACTGTTATGAGAATAAACAGTGTATTAAAAAAAACATTACCAGTTAATGTTAAATGGTTATTTTGTGGTTGCGTTTGCTGTTGTTGTACATTAGGTTGTTCTCTTTGGCCAGTTATTTGTTTGAGTAAAAGAGTAAATATTAATCTTTATGAAGATATATTTATTATTTTATATATAACTATTTTTTACATATAAATTTAAATAATATAAAATTAAATATCTGATAACATAAACAATTTTTATTTTATTTTTTATAGACACAACATTCATTAAATAAATTATTAGAATGGGAAAATAGTAGATTATATCATAAACTTGGCTTACATTGGAGATTGGCAAAACAGAGATGTGATAGTTCATCCATGATGGAATATGTAAGTAAACATAAATTTAATTTTTTATTTTTCTTTTTATTTATTATTTATTTTATTTTAAAACTTAATTCTATTTTTTATTATTCTATTATTTATTTTATTTTAAAACTTAATTCTATTTTGTACATATATCAAAATTATTTTATTTATATAAATTTCTGTTATATTTTATTTATTTTTTTCATTTTTCTAATTATGTAAATAGTTAAGAGAAGCCTTGTTAATGTAAACCAGCTTATATTTTTAATTACATTATCTATTCTTAAGCATTGATTTTTGTTTAGATATAGAGATTTTGTTTAGATATAGATATAAACATACACTTATTTGTTTTCATCTTTTATATTCCAGGTTCTTTTAATTGAATTTATTCCAAAAATACCCATATATAAACCTGATTAAAGAAAAGATCTGGATTTTCGTATGACCTATGCACATAAAAAATTAGTGCAAACTCTAAGATATGAAAAGCCAATAGCTTCTGGCTTAATTTTAAAATAAGAAAATATAAAATGTCACTAAAAATGACATTTGTGGGATGCTTATTTTTGTAAATATTATATGTAGGATTGCACAGTACAATAATGAGATATAAATGCAGAACAGTTATGATATATCTTATAAAATTTATTTTACCAAGTATAAAATGACAACAACTTATGTATTCATTTTTTATAAAAGAGATGGCTTTGCTTTTAATTTTGAATTATTTATAAAAAAATATCAACAAATATTTATGAGTTTGCACAGAAAAAACCAAAAAACGGGATTATGAATATTTAAAAAGTACTGCTTAATATTTAGTTTACTAGTCATTAAAACATATTTTTCTTCTTTTGTTAATAATTTCTTAAAACCTATTTCAATTAGATATTAAGCTTTCAGGTAAGAAATTAATCTGACTACAGTACAACGAATGGATTTTAAAATATTTGTGATTTGAGAGCGAATAATAACTATCAAGAAGTTCTCATATAATTACAAAGTGCAAAATCTATAAATATCCGATTATTTATATGCAATATAAACACTTATTTTATTTATAGGTTGATTTCTTACCAAGGTGATATTAGAAAATATAATACATATAAATATGTTTTACTTTTTGACATAAATTTAAGATAGCAAAAATATAATTGCTATTAAAAAATAATGATATTATTTTCAGTTGAAATATAAGTTGTTTTGAACTATGGGTAAACTATTTTCTTATTATAAAAAAAAAAAAGAACTAATTTTTTGATTAGTCATAGCAATTTTTAAAAAGAACTTAAAAAAAGAAATTAAAAAAAAGAATTTAAAGAAAGTTTAAAAAAAAAAGAAAAGTACAATTGTTATATAATATATAAATATTAAGTAAAAGATTATCATTAAAAAATACATTTACTACAATGTTTTTTTAAAATTTTAGAAAAATTTTTTTATTCTGTTTTTATATCACATTAAATGGTTCTGCACAGACATTTCTTTATAAATAAATTTTTTCTTTCTAAGTGAAAATTTATATTAATACATTGAAATAGCTATAATAATTTATAAAAAAATACATTATAAATACATATTAAAATTTTGAAAAACATAAGAAATATATTTATTTTTTATTTAATGGCTGTGATTGAGAACATAAGACTAGTTTTCATTTCAAATATATATTCTATAAATTTCTTAATGATATATTTGAGCTTACATAAATTCATAATAAATATTTTTCTGTCGTTTTAAGGCATGTACTTAATTTGCAAAATTATTAATAATTTTTTTAATATCTACGCAATAATTTATATAAATATCACTTTGAGAACATAGAAAAAACATTTTTATTAATAAAAATAAATATTAAATAAAATAATTAAAATAATAATTATTTATCATAAAATATTACAAATTTAATTTGTAATATTTCATTCTAAATTATATGAATTATTGATACTTTATTTGAGATGTACTGTGCAATGGAACCATAAATGTAAAAATATTTGATCTTTTTTGTCTCATAAAAAATATATTATAATTATAATAATATTATATAAAATTATTAATTGTAAGAGTCAGTGTGCGTTTATGCTGTCTATTAATAATTTATATATTTGTAATTATCAATGGTTGTTCATTCTTTTTCTTGAAATTAATTTAGGTAATACAAGTACTTTTTAACATTGTTAAGTATATAAATATAAATGTTTTAAAAATTGTATTTTGATAAACAAAAATTTGGAAATGTAAATTATTTATTAACACTAGAACTTTGGATAATAACTATTTTAATTATTTTTGCTTTTTTTTCCTTTTATTATTTTGATCTAGTATTTAAAAATGAAATTAATTTTATTTTTTAATTATATGATATACATTATATATATTATATAATATATTTGATATGTCATTAAACATTTAATTGATTATGAAAATAATATTACTGAATAAAATTTAAATTAAATGATTATACAAAATAAAAGATTATTATATAGAATAAATTCCAAGGTTCTAGGAATAATCAAGAAACATGAATTTATTTCTTCTAAGTTGATGTAATTGCATTTAATACATCAACAGAAATTAAAAATTGCATTTTTATTTGATTTACATATTATTGGAATATTAGTGGAATGCATTAATTTCTTGAATTGTATTTTTTTTAGATAAATTTTTTTATAGATAAATTGCATATTTTTATGAATGTGATTATTAAGAAATTTATATTTAAAAAATAAGACATCACAGATAATTAATAATTTTAAGAAATCTAGAGTTCTAAAATGAAAAAGTTATTAAATTATTTTGAAGAGAGAAGTTGGAATTGTTTTGCATTAAATCTGACAAATTTACTAGTACTTGGAAAAATAAACATTCTTATAAAAAAAATATTTCTTCAGAAGTAGACAAATTTATTTATATATTAATATAATAGAAAAGATTGATATAAAGAAAAGAATATCAGACGTTTTTAGCCAATTTATATAATATTCTTGGGCAGATACAAAATTTATGAAACAAAAAGGATATATTTTTGATAGGCAAAATGAATAATGAAATGTAATATCATTTTTGTTGTATTTACTATAGTATTACATTAATTATTTTTTGTGAAAATGTAATAAAGAAATTTCTAGAAAATTATAGTAAAAGAAATAAAATTTTATTTAACTAACCTAATGAAATAATTTTTAAAATAAATATAAAATATATAGAAAATTTAATATATAAAATATGAAACATAATTTATTGCTATTGCAATAAAATTTCATTTTTATGAAAATAAATAAGCTATCATATTTTTATTGTGTGCCTTTTACTTGTAGATTATGTAAATTGTATATATTATATATTGAAAATACATTATAAATTATATTTCCATGAATTAATAGTGATTTCTATTTAATGCATATACTTATATTTTCATGTATTAAAATATAAATCTTTATATTTCACAATTCAGTTAATGTTAATTTTATATTTGATTAATATTATCTATAATTCAATAATTTAAAAGATAGATTATATTTTAAATTAAAAAAAAAAAAAATTATATTTAACAGAAAAATATAAAAACTTTTTAAATTATATACTATATTATATACTATATATTTAATTGTTATATTCAATTCAATGTAAAAAAGGATTTAATTATAATTTTGTTATTATTCTATAATATTAAATATATTATTTTATAGTATTTAATTTTTCCTAGAATATTATTTTTATATTTATAATAATATTCATTTTTTTTTATTACAGTTAATATTATAATTAAAGAAAAATTTCCTTTAAGATTTTAATTTTATAAAAATATAAAATATATATATGTAATATATATATTATATAAATTTTCATTATTTAAGATATAATATATAAGTGTATATATGTAAAATACAGATCTGCTTCTAATCACATACACATCTAAGCTTTTATTTGCATTGAAATGATATTTGCTAAGAAAAAAATTTGCTAAATATTTGCTAAGAAAAAAATTTGCTAAATATTTGCTAAGAACAATTCTATGTTATGATAATTAACGACATATGCCTTTAAAGTTCTTAATGAGAAGATATTATTAGTCATGATATTGAAAAAATATTTGATAGAGAAAGGTATATAAATTTTAAATAGAAGCATATTTTTTATGATAATTGTATAATATATATTTTTTATAGATATACATAATATATTTTTTAGATATTATTGCACAATAATTTTTTATATCTTTCATGCAAATATATGTATGATTTCATATACAAATGATTTCATTTAATAAAATAAATCTGCAATTTATATTAATATTAAATATATTATTACAATCAATTCAATGTATTGAAATTCCAGTAAATGAAATCAGGTGAGACATGAAAGATTTGATAAAAATTATAAATAAATTCAATTAATAAAAAAAATTGTTATATATTTTCATTTATATATTTATATCTATTGTATAGTTCTTATATTAAAGGAAATTTATCATGTCCAGTATCATTAACAAGTTTGGATTTTATTTACAATTTTTTACAACCCAATTTAGAAATTGTATGGCCTTATGAAGTTCGTTTTTATTGGTTATCATTACAACCATTTGTTAAATTTATGCGTTTTTTACTTAGCTATATAATACCATTTATTAAAATACTTGGTAAGTGAAAAAGAAAATTAGTTTTCTATATTATATGATAATTGTTTTTTTTATGTCATATAAAGCTTATATAGCTTATTATAATACAATAAATTAATTATTTTATACTATTATTATATTATTATATTATAAAATATTATTTATATTAATTATTTATAAGTGTAGTATTAAACATTATTTCTTTTGTAATGTTAAGTACACCTATACTTTGTGAATCTAATTTATCGCTTTATTTAAAAGCATTGGCATTATCTGATAATGGAGCATTAATATTTAATTATGCTGTGGGTATTGCAAAGTCACATTTTATATTTGTTAATAATCTTTTTATGGTAAGTATAAATAAATTAGTTAATTTTGTTCTATATATAACTAGAAATTTAAATTAATAATATTTTTAGAACAATAGATTTCTATGCAGCTTAAATTCTGTTACTATGGAATTTTTTCAATTTACCTCAACTTGGTTGGTTGTAGTTTTCACATGGGCATGAGTATTTGCTATTATATTTCTTTTTGAAATATATGGTCATTATAATAATTGCTCTGAAATAATAATTATTATTATTTTGATATGTATCAGTTTTATAATATCATTAACAAAGTTATATTCAGGAGGTAAACTTTATAACTTTATATTCTATTATATTTTTTAGCTATTTATATAGTTATTATATTTATAAAAATTTAAATTTTAGTGTATTTTATCATATTTTCAGGCTATGAAACAGATAGTGTTTTTGAATTTATATCATGTCAAAAAAAAATAAAACCATAGGGTAGTACTATGTATTTTTATATTGCATTATCTACTTGGTTACCATTACTTTTTATATTTATTGGAAATATTTTATTGATTATACATATGAAAAAAACTGAAAAAATCCATTGTCAGTTAACTCGTAAGTAAATTATTCAAATATCTTTTATAATTGAAGAGATACAAATATATTTAATGACATTATTTTTTAGAAAATTTCAGATATAAAATAAGTAGAATGCATCATACTTTTAAAACATTATTTGTAATATCAACTGTTTATTTAGTGTTACTATTACCCCTTGGTATAGTTTATACTAGAAACTTTAGAACTTTATTAGAATGTTGTATAAATTCCCTGATACTAAAATAAAGAAAAAGACAGAATATATACATTGGTATAAATTTATAATAAACTTAAATATATATACAGATATATATATATATATATAATAAATCGATAGTTTTTATATGTTACAATTATTACTTATTTTTCAGGTTAAAAGAAAAAATGTTATTAAAATGGTCGTGGTTTATGCTTTCACATATATCATTGGAATTTTGCAATTAATTTCTTTTTATATTATCTCACAGATAAAAAATTTAGAAATGTTATTATACAGACAGTAAAGCATTTTAAAATTATAATTTTTTCCATCTTTTCTAAATATATTAATAAATATATATCATATTCAAAATATCCTATACATTTAAAATCTGTGAAGTCTTTGAATGTTATAAAATTTATTGATAAAAATTATCGCATTCAATGAATATTCTATCTCTAGCCTTATTTTTTTGCAAAATGATAGCGCTATTATCATAAATATTTATAAAAGATTATATTTATGAAATTTTATAAAAATTTATAAAAATTATTAACATTAAACATCGCAAAATAGTTTTTATGTCAACATATAGTTTTGATATTTATATTAAATTTATTATTTTTATTTATTTTATAATAAATTTGATATCACTTGTTTATATTTTGTACTAATCTTATTACTTATACTAATCTTATACTTTTTACAATTTATAAAAAATTAATATTATATATAATATTAAATAATTTATTTTATATGCATAATAAAAATGATCATTAATACAACTTGATATCACATTGTATATGTAACAAGTTTAGAAATATATAAATATGTTTAAAAATCAATTATTCTATAAAATTATAATTATTCTAATTTCGTTTTTTATAAATCAAACATCTGATCCCATATAGATCATAGAATTAATAAAATTATTGATTATTAATATTGGAATTGAAATTTTCTTCCACATTTCTATAAATTTTAAAATAATTTATTTCATGTTGCAGTTGAAAAGTATTTACTTATATATATACATTCTTTTACACAAATATTTTTAAAATAGATAATAGATAATTTCCTTTTAATTTTTAAAATATACGCAAATTAAATTTTTAAATATATTTCATTGCAATAAGCATATAAGTATTTACATATGTAACATTTAAAGATAACGAATATTTAAATTTATATTTTCGAAATTACATATCTATATACTGTACATTTATTATATCATTATTTTTATACCAGTAATTCCAATCAAAATACATTTTAAATATTACAAATTAAAATTGATATGTATTAAAATTAAATGACACTAAATATAAAATATAATATTCACATAATATTTATTAAATAAGGCTTTTTTTATCTTTTTTTAATTAATAGATATTTTTGATTATTTTAAAATAATATGTAACAATATGTTAGTTAAACAAAATAATAATAGTAATATATGTTTAATTATAATTCATATATTTTTGAAATTTTGCATTAATTTTAATAAATTTAAAATATTTTTAATGAATATAAAAAAATATAATTATTCTTTTTAGATGTACTTATATATTGCATATTATATAATTTTTTGAGTCAATAAAATTACTAATTATAAAATAAGTACAATTCTCTATTACATAAATATAATAATAATATAAATAAATTATAAATCATAAAGGAAGAAATCATAATTTTGATATTAAAATATTTTAATTTTAAAAATTGAAAAAATATAAGATTATTAGAAAATTTTGTATATACATTTTTTTTTTCATTTGTATATATTTCAATAAGTAAAATATTTTAGTAAAAAATTTTATTTTCTATTTTTATTTTTTTTTCTAGAAAATAATATTTTTGAATTTTAGAACATATTAATAGATATTTATAATGTAAAAATAAGAAAAAATTAGTTATTTGAAAAATTATATTGCTCTATTTTTAAATTGTAAAAGTTTCAAAATTGTTACAGTTTCAGAAAATAAATTTGAAAAAAAGTGATAAAAATATCTTATTGAAATTTTTAAGGCAATGCATAATTCAGTCTTTTTATAAATATAAAATTCTTGAAATATATATTTAAACATTTATGACCATTGAAACATGATTTCAATATTAAATCGTAAATTTTTCATTTTTTATCTTATTAATATACCATAAAAATATTTTTTTATGTATAAAAAATAAGAGTTGTAATAGAAAAATTATTGACATACTACTTATAATATACAACATATAAATTAATATAATGAAACATTACGTGGGACTCTATTTACGTAGTTTATTGGAAATTGACCTTTTCTTTGATCTCCACTTTCTCCATATAACCAATCTTGCGATATCCTCGATAGTACTGTAATTTTTTCTCCTTCCTGTTACATATATATATATAATAATATATATATAAAATTTTACATTTATATATATTATATATATAATATTATGTATATATTATATATTTCATACATTATATATATATATATATATATATATATATATATATATAATGTATGAAATTTAGATAATTTTTAAAAGAAAAAGAAAGAAACTTGATGTAGACAAGTGATTTTTGTCATTGATACAGTGTATTATACATATAGGAAAATATAAATAATCTTGATTATTTTTTACATAGATTTTTATAGATTTTTCAAATATTTATATGAATATATTTATATGAATATTTATATGAATATATAATAATTATCATAATTATTTAATATAAAATTTCTTTATAATATAAAGAAAAAATATTAGAATATTTTTGTCTACATCAAGATAAACTTACATCGAATGATAGATCTTCAGTTGTTTCTCCTTTAAAAGGATAAATAGCAGTAACAATATTATCTGGAACATCAGGCATTGGTATTTTTATATCAATAAAATTAATAGGAAATATTCCTTGTTGATTTCCTATTCTACCCTCCATCCAATCTTCATTAATTTTTTTTATTAAATATATTATATCACCTTCTTTGAAAGATAAATCGCCCACATGTGTTAATGGAAAATCATATAATGCAATTCCATAAGGTTCTTCATTATTAATCTAAAAATAAAAAATAGAAAAATGTAAATTATTTTGATAAAATTATAATATAAGTTGAATAACTTACTGAAGAATCATTATTCATTTCTGTTAAATATTCTAATGGTGGTGCAGGTGGTGGAATTGTGGGCATTGGTGGCGAAGGACTATCTTTTAAATCATTTTGCCATGAATTAGTTAAATCCAATGTCATTGGCTTAGTCAAAGACACTATTTTATTTAAACATTTTGAATTAATTTCAATATTATTTATTTTTTGTTCTCTTTTTATTTGTAGAATTTTTGGTGCTGGTGGTTTTGGAGGTTTTGCACGGATTATAGTTGGCATTGATTGAGTATTTTTGAAAGATGTCCGATTGTAAATCATTTGATTATTAGTATGATTATTTGTGTTGAAAGCAAAAAAACATGCGTCTCCTACATGTTTTATAGACTGTAGTGTATTACAATTAGTTACTTCTAATGGTTCAAATGGATCTATTACTGAATTAATTTTCCATGGATCACTTTGCAATGCTTTTTTAGTAGATATTCCAAAAAGATCAAAATCATCTTCAAAAGCACTTTCAGTTTGAGATGTGTTTCCACTACTTGTAAATGCAGAGAGATTTGAGTTTCCATCACTACCAAAACTATCAATGCTAATACCATCACTACTTGATCGAATGGTAAATGTTGGAGATCCAGGTGGACTAAAATCTATTAGACAAACTGATCCATTTATCTTTTCTGATTGTAATATCGTATTTTGTTCTTGATTATTTAATTGTGTTATACTTGAATTGTCATTTTTTTTTCTTCCAAAAAAATTAGTTAGAAGCTCTGTTGGTTTTGTCTGTTAATTATATAAATATAATATAATATAATATAATAATTAATTATATAAATAATATTAAATATTTAATAATTAAATTTAATAATAATATTGATTAATTATTTATTAATTATAAAGTATTCATTTAATAGATATCAACATACTGATTTTTTATACTTTTCCCTTTGTGTTTGTGAATAATTTTGATTAAACTTTGGTGGTGGTGGCCGAGGAGGTGGTTTTTTCTTTTGAATAGGTTGTCGTATTATTGAAGATCCAAAAACATTATTTCTATATAAATCAAAAAAATTAATTAAATTTTTAGATAAAATAAATAAATTTAAATTTTTACATAACATGACAAGAATATTCATATATGCATATTTAGATGTGTATTACATAAAAATACACAAAAATATATGTATAAGAAAAATATTTATTAAAAAATTATAAAAAAATATAAAAAATATATTAAATTATAATATTAAACTTACGTGCTATTCCAATTAATCTTTCTTTGTGCTGTTGAACTAATGGGTGGAGGAGGAGGAGCAGAACGTGTAGGAATTCGCATTTCTGAAAGCAAATCATAAAATGAAGCGATATTTTAAAAGGATTTTCGATAAGATCCGTTACAGCATAATATATGAGCAAACACTCATTATATATTCTCTTTTATACATTTATGCATGCAAATAAAATTACTGGATACAAATATAAAATGGAATTTATAAAAATAATATCTGTATCACAACAATACAGTTTCTACGTTTCAATAATACGTCTACTAAAGTATCAAATATTTTTTGACGCGATACGAATTAAATAAAAATATAAATAGAGGCGGTGTGATAATTAAAAATTTAATAAATCACAGTATATATATTCGTATGTGAATAAAAAACATGACGTAATAATGTTTAATTACGATATCAAATATGTAAATAAAAAATTATGATATTTTTATTTAATTATATAGATATTTTTTTAAATTAAACAGATTGATTACTTTTTTTAAATAAAGATTAATGCTATTGACAGGTTTGTACATACTACTCACCTGTTTTTACGTTTGCGGCCATTTTTCATTGAATACGATTGCAACTACATCTTAAATTATAACACGATGCTTAAAATAAATTGATTGAATAACAATTAATTTTCGTAATTCGATTAGTTAATAATTTATATATCAATCGAAATCTTATTGAATGCAAATTGAAAAAAATATCAATTGTTTTTTAACTGTTTCATGTCATTATATTTTAATGATTTCACTTGTTAAGAAAAAGGAGAAACTGCATTAGTAATGTTTAATTTTTAAAATTATAAATAACATGCCTGTTTTGAATCTTATAATCTTCATAATGAAATTGTTTGTTAGTTACTATTGCTTATTGTTATATTTTAAATATGTATAAAACACACACACACACATATATATATATATATATATATATATATATGGGAAAGCTTTTAAAATTAATATAATTATTAAATTATCTATGACGAATCACATATTTATTTAAAATTTTCAAAATTAAGAAGATATATCATTATTAATTTCCCTAGCTTTAAGATTTCTAGGTATTTTAATTCTATCATAATGGTAATTGAAACTGTAATTGGACTATTAATCTCTACGAAATAATATATATATTAATTACCAATAATTTAAATTATTATTTACTTCATATAAATTTGATTGTACAATATAAAATATTTTTTTTATTTTTTATATTAATATTTGCATAAATTTTATATTAATTTATTGTAATATATATATACACATACATATATACATATATTTAATTCATGTAATATTATATAATAATATTTGCTACCAATGAAATTTTAAAAAATTATTATATAAAAATATAAAATTTATGTAAATATAAAACAATAAATAAATTTTTTGTTTTATCGTATGATATTCGAAATTGAACAAATTTATATCGTTTATTTATTGCAATAATGATACAATTAAAAATTTGTAATTTTTGAATTTGAATGAAGAAATTTATTATTGTTTATATTTTATTTATATTGAAAAAATTTTATAAGTAATATATTTGCAAGAATTTACATCACTAATTACGTTATTATTATATCATATAGATATTAAAAATATATAGAAGCAAATAAAAATATTATTATAATTTATTATAAATTATTATTAGTAATCTCAATCATATTCTCCAGAAATTTATTAATCTCATGATGTTTTCTTTTAACTTTAATTTTATCAATTACTTTAAAAAAACATGTGTAACGTATATCTTATTACTTTATGTATGAAGAGATTTTTTTAAAGAATTATACTCACTTAAGCAAATATTTATCATAAACGCCATTTTATTTACCTATTTACATAATTTTTATTTTTATTGAATATTTATTAAGATTTAGTGAAGAACTTAATGAAGTGAATTGAATTTATGTACATGTTTCAGCGTCAATGAAACGCTCTCATCATTGTATCTTGACTCAAATGATACGAGGACTTATGCACTGAACACACGATATCCAGTATATGAAGAGAATTGCATTAAAATATGAAGGAAAAAATCTCTTATATACATATTCAACACATACATTTGGTAATTTTGCACTTGATTTTTGAAGGAATTAAAAAGTAATTTAGAGATATCAAATAACAGAACGAATGATACATTTTTTTGAATCAAACTATTAATAAAAATTAGAGATTTTATCATTTAATTTTTATAATATAAATTTACAAGATTGTTCTATTTTGAGAAAAAAAGAAAAAGTAGTATAAAAAAAAAATCAAAATAAAAAAATTATTAAATTTTTGAAATTAAAATAAAGCATATACAAAAATTTTTTATGGTTTCATGAATAAATTTTGTTACAATATTTAAAAAAAAAAAATGAATTCCAATTTAAATGGAAATCCAAATAAAATGAAATCTTTAATAATTTTTTAAAAAAATTGATGAATGCTTATTGCTAAAATTATACAAGTAAATTTTATATTACTAAATATTTGCTATATTTTCTTAATATCGCCGATAAATGTATGCATATTTTTGTTTTAAAAGGAATATACATACATATTAATTTTTTTTACGCACATAAAATATTAAATTTTAATATTTAAATGATTTAAATAAATGATAATGTTGAAAATAAAAATAAAGATGTACGAGCATATATGAAAATAGAAATAAATAAATAACTAAAAAATTTATATTAGTGATATTTTCTGATAATGATATATGTAAAACATTTTTAATAATATATCTCCAATTTCAGAAAGAATAAATTTAACTGAGACAATAAATAATTACTCGTAAATCTTTGCGAATAATCTAAGTTGCACAATTTCTCCCATTATTAAGAATAAAGAAAAAAGACTTCCTCCAATATTCTTCAATTAAAATCACAATATACATTATCGATTCTTATTCTAGGCCATTTTTCGTCATGTGGACAAAAAAAAAAAAATAGAATAAACTATTTGACGTAACCGCTATTTAACCCTTTATTTGGTATCTTTTCGATAAACATGGCTTTTATTTACAGCCTACAAAAACAATATTGCTATTTATAATTAATTAAAAAATTACGTATATTGAATTCATATATTTACCATAAAACATTATATATTCTCGATGGAAGAAATATAATGTGATTATTATAAGTTAATTAAATTTTCTTGTTTCTGCAAATTTTTTATTATTTTTATATATTTAGATACATTTATTTAAAAAGATAATTTTATTTTATTTACTTTATTTTTAATATAAAATATTTTTAATTTAAAATAGCTTAATTTTTTTGCTAAAAAAAATTGTCAATTATTTATGAATTGAACTTTTGTATAGAAATATTTTTTTTAATTCTTAAATGATAGATTTTTAAATGTTCAATAAAGTTGAATTGCACATTGCTATTAATTTTATATTTCAAAACTTTTTAATGCAGTTTTAAATCAGAGTTAATCTCAAAAAACTAATTCAATTTTTTCTATCCTATATTTTTTGTTATAGAAAGTAGTATAGTATACTAAACTATGATATATAGTATTAATATAAATATCAATATGAATAGAATATATCTTGTATTTTATTACCAATAAATCAATTCCTAATTATATTATAGGTAATAGAGGATTAATGATATAAGGAAGGAATATTCTTTCCTTAAACAGTTCTTATCTAATTAAATTGTATTTATTTAAAATTCTGGACAGTTTTAAAATTGCACTATATATTTCTTCCAGCAAGAATTAAGTATCTATCGCACATAAGCTATAAATGCTTGGTTATATCAATAAAATTTATGTACATTATGTACATAAATTTATGTGTTAAAATTGTATATTATAAAACAATTGAGGAATTATTATGCATGATATATAATTTAATTATTGTCAGTTATTAAGATAAATTCAAATTTTATTACGTCTAAAACATAGCCGCTTAAATTCTGGCGAGACCAAGATCCTGATTTTTGTGTCCATATTATTAAGTTAAGAATAAAGTTGAGGGGCAGTGTGACGTTACAGTTATCATATAATTAGGTTAAGAATTAGAATAGATTTTGTTCTTAGGACGGGTTGTCATTACTATTCATATATTGCCCCATTCTTAAATTAATTATGGTTCATTATCAGGCATTGTTATGCCCACTTGAAAAATGATTAAAAAGAATACAATAGATCAATGCAGTTTTAATTTTAATATTTTTATTCATTTATCATATCATTTAATTCTTGTAAAAGAAATTTCTTAAATTTTTTTAATTCAATATTATTTTTTTTGTTTTGATTAAAAAAAGCTATATCATGTGAATAATTCCTTTTTATGATCTATGTGAAATCTTGAATAAAACAAAAACAAAGAGTAATTATTCTAAATTATTACATTTTGATCTTTATATTTCCTCCTATTTTTACAATATATACAGATAAAGAGAATGAAGAATTTTATTTTTACTCATTTTTTTCTCCAATTCTACACCAATAATATAACCGAGCGTCTATAACTATTTTACATTATCATATAACACAAAAAAAAACAATTAAAAATAAAAAACAAAAGCCATGTTAACTCGGAACGCGAAATTTTTTCTCTTCACAGAATCTTCATCCAAATAGGATTAATTAACAAAGAAAGCTGGATCCAGCGCGAGCGGAATATATTTTTTCTCTCGGAAGAGTCAGTCTTGAGAATTATTAGGTAGTTCTGGTACAATTTGATCCTGACACGAGGACCTGTTAGATGTAGTACAGACTCGTAATGGTTTTGCGAGCCATGGATGCCTCGGTACGTCCTCCGCGTATGGTCTCTCGGACGGTTCTTTTCTCAGCAATGAACGAATCAGGCATCGAGCACGTGGACTCAGACCTTCTGGTACTGCGAATTGGCCACGTGAGATTTTCGCGAACAGAGATGCATGCTCAGCATCGTTAAATGGATAACGGCCGACCAACATTGTATAGAGTAATACACCAAGTGACCAGATATCAGCTGCTTTGCCAGAATAGGCTCGTCCTGAACGTAATACTTCCGGTGCCACATAGGCTGGACAACCCCGTCGATCAGTTAGTTTGTCATTGTCACCTTCAACGATTACTGCATCTTCCAGGCTTTCTAAACGAAGTCGTGTTCTGAAATGAAAAGAATCGAAATGTTAACATAAATTTTAAGTAAATTTAAATAAATAATATTTTTGATATATTAATGATATTAATTGTGAACATATATCGGAAATTTTTTAAAAATCAATAATATATTATAATTATATTATATATTAAATTATATATGTTAATAATTTTATTTTATGATATTTATATTAAATAAAAATTTATTTTTAAAGATTAGAATTTTATATATTATATTTATATTTTTACTTTTTATAAATGCAATGTATATTTGATTATATTTATTAAATTTTTATTTATTATATTATTATATAATTTATTATATTATTTTATACATTTTTTAAATTAACTTTTATTCTAAACATATTTTTTTTTCTATTCTATTTAGATTTTTAATTTATTTTAGGATTTTAATTTAATGTTCTAATAATATAATAAAACTTCAAGATATTTAAAACAGACAATCAAAAATTTCATTATGTATATAATTCGTATAAAACAATATTGATGATTAGCAAAATGATGAAGCAAAAAAAGTACGAGAGGATATACAAATTTTTACGTATGGAAGTATTTTAAATTTAGCAAAAAGACATCGAAATTGAGCCATTATTATATTATTCATAATATAAAAAATAATAGATCGAAAGCAGTTGTGAAAGAATATTGATCCACAGATTGTCGATCAGATAACCTGCAACGTGGAAATTTTAAAATACATACGTAAAATCCAAGCTTTACTTAATATCTCAAGTTATTTACAATGCTTTCTTCTCATTATCTTTCATTACGATACCTGATTGATACACAACACTTAATATAATTTTTGAATAAAACTTCTTACCGAATGTTTCTGTTTAATGTTGGAAAAAGAGAAGGAAGATGAATATTACAGTATATTGAAATATTATTCACTTTTAAAATTAAAATAATTGAAATATTTATAAAATTAAATTAATTGAAATATTTGTAACTTTTTTTCATTTTAAAATAACTAAATATAATTTGTATGCCATTTATCACACTTGTGAATGATGTTTTGCTTAATAAAATTTAAAATTAAATATCACTAAAAGATATTAAACTTATAAAAATAGAGAAAAATCGAAATACAATTATTTTATTCCGATATTTATTTTTTGCCAATAGTAATTTTCTTAGAATATTTAATACAGATTTATCATAATATTCTTTGAGCAATGTTAAATTCTCAACTGGTTCTGGTTCTCAACTGGAAACTGGTTTTTATATCATGTATAATATATACATATATTAATCATTATAACAACAATAGATATATATAATCATAGATAATCGTTATAAATAAACATGCTAATAAAATTACTTTAAATTTTTCTAAGAATCTCGTTAAATCTTATCAAATTATAAAGAATTTTTGTATTTTATTTATAATTGAATTATTATTCACGATTATAATTATAACTGTTGTAACGTAATACAGAATATATGTATAGGAACCCATTATGTAATATACTAAATTTTATCATATGAAATCAATGAGTATTAGATTTAAGATTTTTTATTATTTTTAATTTAGAGATTTATATAATTCTCTTTATCATTATCAATTTATTTATATTATTATATTTTTTAAATTACTAATTTTTAAATAAAATTCAATGAAATCTATTTTTGAAATAAATGTTAATTTCTTATTCGTAGAATGTTATTCTTGTGTTATTCTTCTGTTGTAAAGTCATACTTTTGTTAATTCATCTCATCTCAAATCTTGAAAAGAGAGAAGTAAAGAAAGAAAAAGAGGAAGAGAGAGTTTGGTACGATCTTGAAAATCTCAGCGAGTGTCAACGTCCTCGAGTATCGTTTCCTAAAAAGAATCCGGTTTCGCCTGCTTCGATCATTGTACGCTCTGCTTTGGAGAGGATAGGCCCATTGTGGTACGGCAACTTTCTTTGCAAACTTTCACTCGTAAACAAATGATATCGACGACGAAAACTACGAGAGGCTGCTGGGTTCAAGAATCCCGTGCCATGCAAAAGATAAATTTTAATTCTCCGAAGAGTCTCTCTTACGAATTTTATTTGAGAAATTGAGAAACACAATATATTGTTGTTTATACAAATTTTATCAAAAAAAGTAAAAAATTTGTAAACTAGATGTAAATTTGTAAACGAGAAAAAGAGATAGCACAAATTTTGTTTATGAATTTGTAGTGTTTGTGAGAAGATTTATTTTAAAAATTAAAACAAATTAATTATTTAAAGTTAAACATTATATATTATTCATTATATATATAATGTTCATTGAACATGTGTATATTATATACACATATTATGTGTATATAAAATATTTAAATAGAAATAATATAAATTAGATTTTCTATGATAGAAAAAAATTCGATAAAAATGGACACACAATATTTTTTTTTAAATGAAGAAAAAATTATATGAATTTAATAATCTTTAATATATTAAGTTATGAATAGGTAAGATTTAAAATGTAAATATGTTATGAAGAAGTCATTCAATATCAATTAAAATTGAATTTCATCACGGCATTCAACAATGACATAAAAAACGAACAAACATGAGAAACTTCCGTTCGAAAGAAATTATTCTGTATGACGTTGACCGACCGATGTATGCATCCCTTTTGTATTATCGACTAGTTCGAGACACTTGAACTCCATAAAAAGGCACATCCGGGAAATCGCTGATTCGATCAATCGATCATCGGCTAAAGAAACGGAAGGAGAAACAACAAAAGCGTTAAGGACTTAAATGGAAATGAATTTCTGGCTAGCTGTTATCGTTTGATCAATTGGTCCACGTGTTCACCACAATAATGATGACATGAAAGAAAGAAAGAGAGAAAGATTAAACATCAAGAATCTTTGAAATCGATGAATTTCATATGATGCATATCAGAATTACATACATTATATATATATCAGAATTAGATACAAGATTATATGCTAAGCATCCATATATCGTTTTGTGAATAACGATTTTTGTTTATAAAGATATTATCATGTATTGTTCGCGTTATTGATATTATATTATACATGAAGTATATAGTAACATAGCGATGATGCGTTAAAAAGAACACCTGTGTTCATTATTAATTTTCATTAGTATAATTTCACGAAAGAAAGAATATATAATCATTTATTATCTAATAATAGGTTTTCAAAATTTTAATAAATAAATGCATTTTATTTTAAAAACAATATATTTATATCTGGATATTTATTTTCTTCTTCGAAAACATTTTATAATTAAACTTATTTAAATTGAAATCAATATAATTATGATTAATTTTTAATTAAATTTTAAATATTTTATAAATTGAATTGAAGAAAAAAAATTATGATACTATGAAAAAAAAGATAAATTTGAGGCCAAAGGAAACACAAGGATATTTACATAAGCGTGATTGCAATAAGATATAAGGATAGTTACGTATCGATATTGCATATCGCAACTATCGTAATTATATTTATAACAAAACGACTGACACCGATGCATATCTATTGAAAATGCATTTTTAACACGACACTCCTTTATAGATCCATTCTTTTACCGGAAATTTTTCTAATGCAAATGTTTATTATGCAATTTAATATCTTTAGAAAATATACGATATCTAATGACAAATATTTTTTAATATCTATAAGTATATCGTTAATGAAGAAAATTATCTCATGTCCTTGATCATTAATATAAAAAAAGATAAAAAAAAATTTTTCTCTCAACATAGGTTCATTCGCATTTACATAAATAAATTCTATATATATATATATATTTCTAATGTGATTGTATTTTTAATCAGAATCATAAAAAAATATTAACATTCATCTAAGCATTTATAACAATTACAATTTATCAAAAATTGATATTTCTATATTTATTCTTTATCTATTATATTTCAAACATTCGTAATAAAACATTCGCGATGCATATCTAATTTCAGAAAATATTTTGCGGGGTCAACGGATCTACGCGGCGCAGAATATATGACTCTAATGAAATCATGTGCACAGAGACATTTATATATATGTCTGGACGTATTTTCTGGGAGGTGGAACGAACCACGCGTTTCCTAATTATACCAGCATTTCAAAATCTCCCCAGCCGATGAACCAATATGCTTTTCTGGCTTGCAACATTCTCTGTGCCTTCCTCTCTATCCCTACTCCATCACAATCCCTATCCTTACCCCCTCCCTTATAGCGTGTAACTTGCTGATCTTTTCTTCTCGCTTCTCTCCTTATTCTACGCGCGGGAGCAGCTCACCGAGCGGCAGGAATGCGAGCGCAACGCGCGATTGACCAACACAACCGACACCGCGTACAACACGCGACGCAGTGGCTTTCTCCTTTTCTCAGCTTTTATCATTTCACACACTATATATTACACAGAACATATTTAAATAATGTAATATGAACTACAATATTTTATAACAAAGTCTTAAAACTCAATAATCAGAATACAAAATACAAAATGTTTCCATGATCAGAACAATTGATACAGAACAGAATTGATAGAGATATAGATACATATTCATTAACTGAAATTATATGAAAACATTTTATTTTTTATGTAAAATCAATATACACAAAATAAAAATTTGAATTTATATCTATAATTTTTTTTTTAGAAATATCAGATAGAGATATTTTGAGATCTCATCAATACGAGAATATCGAGATTTCACTCGATGTCACCCGAATTTTTTCCGATCTGTTCTAAAGTTTTCGAGATTCGAAACAATTCATGCATTATAACAATCCAATTTTTTTCTCCAATTTGTTAAAATAATAATTAATATCTATAATTTTTTCTATTTATATTTATATTTAATAATTTTTTATTTATATTGTGTGAAACTGTCTATAATATATGATCCTAAATGAGTTTGAATGATTTAAGATATTTGCAATTGATAATTTAATTTTTTAATATTAAATAACTTCTAGATTAACTTCTAGATTTTAAATTAAAATAAAAAGCAATTTTAATAAAAAATAAAAAGCAATTATAATTTTTTACAAACATTCTAGTTATTGATTTAATTAAAGTTATTGAATTAATTAAAGATTAATTGAACTCTATATATGTATAATCTGTACTATCCATAAAAAAGTTTCATTCGTTTGTTCTGTTGATTGTGTGATAGGCTTCGAGTCGCAGTGCATTCACTGCCACGAGGAAATCGCGTGTAGGTGCGTGGTATCGCGCGAACAGTCACGTTTAGCCGCGAGAACACGCCTAGCGAATAACTTGCTGTGGTGTGGCACCACGGCGTGGTCTGGCGTGGCGCGATCCGTTCGTTCCACGAATTCATTCCGTCTATACATACCGTAAAGCACATTATCAAAATGCCACCCTTTCGCAGGGTTACAATATATGAAATGAAGAAGACTATAGTAAGAATCGGGCTTCGTTAATCGAAGTTGTCTCTTGGTATCATATGACAATGACAGCATTATCGTATCATATAGGTTATATATATATATATATATATATATACGTATATAATAGAATAAAGTTTTAAATAAAGTCAAAACGATTTATATTGCGTTTTTAACAGTTGATCGACTAGTTCGATTAGTGGCTTTATGCATTATTATTTAGACTACAATTGAATGGAGTTTATGATAGCTTTTAATTTAATAATACTTAGTTTGTAGCAATAATTAAGTTCATGAAATTGAAATGAAATTTTATAATAAATTTATAATAATTTTATAATAAATAAATTTAATAATAAATTTATATAATTAAATTCACAAAATTTTTTTAAAACAACCAGGATATTAATTGAATTAATTAGAATTACTTCATAAGATATTGAATTTTAAGATTAATATTTTATAAAAAGTAGAAAATCAATTTATATCATTATCATTTTTAAATATAATAAAAAAAGATTAAAAATAAAATTATATCTATTTTTTAATGATAATAGAAACAATTTCTTCAATATATACAGCATAATTATTTTTACAGAAATTACATCAAATATTTGAATCTAATGCAATCATGCTAAGTATAAAATTATAGTTGAAATCATTGCTAGAAATGCAATAGTGACAACAACTTGTCGAATTTGCAATAAATAATCAGATTGGAATGAAAACATGAAAATAGAACAGAATTTATTAAACGTCCAAGGGTTGCGTATTGTGCCGGCGTGTATCAGCAAGTGAAGGGGAAATTAATTTATGTAGGCGTGGAAGTACTTCTTTTCTAGATATACCTCTTGTATAAAACGATGATGCAAAAGAATTACAGGCGAATATGGAAATGAAACGAATACGAACTGGTTTTCCATGGTTGAACAACTATTCTCAACTGCTATTCTCTTATTTGTTCCAAGAATGCCAAACGATATGTAGGCGTACCAGTCATGTCAAATTAACAGCTACTTTGTCGTTTTAAGAGATACTTCATTTTTTTTTTTAATGAATTATATATATCATTTAAATCAATATTATTAATTAGCTCATTTAATCTATTGTGATGATCTCATGTGATGTGTTTATAATAGTTTAAATATAGAGTTATAAAATACTAAATTCATTCTTTTTAAATTTATAAACTTTATTTTTATAGCTTATGTAATAAACTATAAAATAAAATATATAATAAAAGTAAGTGATCGAAATAATTTCAATATTCAATTCAATATTCCAATTACCATTACTATAATTTATTTTGTATAATTTCATTTTTCTTACCTTGCTTCATCGGCGAAAACAAATTTCCTGAGTTTCAGGTCTCTAAGTACGACTCCATACTCGTGACATGTAGCCACGGCTCTGGCCGCTTGCCGGAAAAGCCGCCTTGCCTCTGGTTCCCGCAGTCTCCTGCGCGCCCTTACGTAGGCGTGCAGGTCACCGTGGTGACCCTCTAATAGGAGATAGCGTCGACCTCCAGGTGCTTCTACCACACCTGCGACACCGCTCGCCGCTCCAGTACCTTCTAATCGAAGGTGAGCTTGTAGTAATGCTTCGCAACCTTTATCGCCTACGGTCAGCGCCTGAAATTCAGGAAAATTGTTATCATTCATATCTTCAACATCATTTCAAATTCATGTGAATAGATATATTTTTCTTATTAGAGTATATACTCGTGATATATATATATTGTTGAATGTTGGGAATTGATGAATAACTTCAATATCAATGAATCAATGATCAATTGAGGTGAATAGTTGAAGATTTTTTTAATTAATAGGATCATTATTATGATCGTTGTTAGTTTTATAATTCTTTTAATATACAGCCAGATTTTTTTTTGTTAAAGAAAAAATAAATTGCAAGAGATATTGCATAGAATCTTTATTTAGAATAAAAAAAATAGAAATAATAATAATAAAAAAAAAGAATAAAATTTAAATGAAAAAAATTCAACTTTCAATTCGTTTTTTATTATCGAATTAATGTCCAATGTATAATATGTATGTATAATGTATAATGCATAATGAACCGATTGTATAATATGTAAATTTTCTTCAATCTCAATAATAACTTTTGTATAAATGAATCGTTATGTATAAAATATCGCAAAGAAGGGAATTTCTCCAAAGAATAAATCCCTTTAAGAAATGAATCGTACGATTACGGTATGTTCTCAATAACAAGCGCAATATCTCCCATTGTACTAGATAATTATACGTTAGCATTGACCGGTTAATACGGATATCCGCGAGAAGACAATACAAATATCCGGATCCCTTGAATTAACCACTTTACTAGCACGCATATTATTGCGTTTCCTTTAAAATTATGCTATTTTTTTTCTTTTTCTATTTAATAAAACAATACTGTATTCGTTGATCCGTCGTTTTGAGCTCGTTAATTCATCTCACGATACATTCGATTTGTAATAATAGCACTTAACTATTGCAAAATGTGCTTTCCTTTTAATTATTTTTATCATAATAATCTACGAAGATAATGGATAATTAAGAGAAGATAACGATTCCACGAATAATTTTCAATACTTTTAACAGATATATTTATTTATAAATTATCATAAAAATTTTTTTTTTAGAATATTAAGAATTTTTTTCAGATTTTTAATTTATCTCTATATAATTTTATTATCATTTATTTTAATCATACAATATATATACAATATATATATAAATTAAAAAATAAAAAAAGATCTTTTCAAAAATCTATATATTTTCAAACGAGAATCTTTCACATACTGTAAGTCGATCATGGTCAACGTTTAAGGTCTCGCGGAATTGCATCCGGCTACGGGATACTGGAGAAAAAAAAATGGGTTTTTCTATCTAATGGCTAATTAGATTAATTACGATCGAATTTGTCAGTTAATCATTAACGTATGCTATAGTTAAAAAAAAAAGTCATATCAAAACTTATCTCTGTTGACAAGAAAGCAATTAATTTTTTGAAAAATTATATTTGATTAATAGCCGTTTTGCAAAGAAATCGAACTTAATTGAGATTTGATAATCTTTTTTTTTTTTCATTATAAGAATCGGGAATTAAACGTGTTAAAATAAGAAAAACTGATAAAGTTAAATTTTGTATTTCTTTTAATCCTAAATTTTTTCGATAATGCAATAATATTTTTTTCATTTTATTATATCGAATGAATTTAAATTAATCAATAGATATGTTAATCTATTAAGATATTCAAAAATAAAATTTTGTGTCCAAATAGATTCAAGCGTATTACGGTTAAATAGGAAACGGAATTGACTTTTTAAAACGGAATCAATTGTACATGTGAACGCGTTTCGACTAAATGAAGAATTAAACGATTTAAATGTGCCTTTACAAAATGGATCGATAAGGGTACACACGAAATCTTGGCTACTTTTGAAACTTCGGTCATTTATCTCGCGTGTCGAAACCTGACACGGTTTCAAAACTCAGGTCCCATTAGTTTAATAAGGGCATCGCTACGTTCTTTACGAAATCACCCGGTATACCGATCGATCATTTTACGATGTTCGAAGATCTATGATCAAAATCACGTTTTCAGAATTAATATCTCGCACGTTAAATGCTTAAAATCGTCATATCACTAGAATCGATTGTGATTTAATATTTGCGTTCTTCTTTCCACAGAAAAATCTAGACTTTAATTGCTTTAACTCTCTTTCGTCACAAGTCTAACGCAATAGACTTTTTCACAAGGTCTTTCAAATTTGCCTTCCGATTGCGCCACGCGCCTTCTGTTAGACACTGGCATCGAAAAATTTATGGTTTTCATTATATACAGGCCAATGATCCGAAAGAGCTCTCGAGCAAGAGCAAAATTACTTTGCACTTCACACCTTTTAATCGTTAAATTACACAAACCTTCGAAAAATAAACCAAAGGATTTGTTCCCAAATATATTTCCAACGAAACGATTGCCACATAATTTTCAACGAATTCTTCTCACCAATGTCATCATTTTTTTACAAAATTCTTTGTACAATTATGTTCGATTGCGCCGTGTTTATTGATTTAGCTTTAATCATATATACATATAACTGTTTTAAATAAGTTAGGGATATCCATGATAACATATAAAAATTTTAATCATAATAAATATTATAATTCACTTCGTTCTGATGAAAACATCAATGCAAAGATGAATCAGTAAATTGTAGTTGAAAGATTTGATTTTATCTATAAATTATATTGAAATTTATTTATGAACCAAATTGTTTAATTAAATATCTTTGTTCTTCTAAAAGCTGCTATTAACACATTTTTTATAAAATACGGAATTTTCCATATTATTAATCTTTGTAATTAAACATTAGTTGATCATCGAAAAAAAATGAGCTCATCTATAACAAAAGTATTACTATTTTTCATAAATATTCATTATATCATATTAAAATATAAAATTACTTGCATAATATAATTATTCAAGTTATTCTATTATTCTATTCTTATCTTAATTATAGCATAATAATAATAATAATAATAATAAATTTAAAAATCACATTCCAAAATAAAATACCTTATAATAAATTATATATTTTCTATTTCAAGATATTTTGATTTTATTTTATTTGATTATATTTTAATTGTATTAATTAAAAGTTGGTTAAAAATTATGTGATTCTATTATTAGAAAAAAATTGATGTTCATATATATATATATATATATATATACACACTGTTTATTCATATATATTTCCTAAAGAGTAATAACAACAAATATATTAATTGTTTTATATTTTTTATACTATGTAACTTGCTTGAAAAAATTTTTTTTATAATAAAAGTAATTTATATTATATTAATTAAATTTAAGTAATGTAAATATTGCATGCATTTATTCGAATTTATTACATATGATGATAATTTCAAAATCAATTAGTATATGAAATATAATACACAACAATGTAATATAAATTTTTTTACATGAATTCATGTGTCGAATGAACTTGTCAAAAGATGGCAATTGCGCAAGTGCATCACGCAAGGCCCGATGTAATCGTCAATTAAATTAAATGGCCTCGGCCTTAGGAGCGATTATGAATAACGGATAGAACGATACCAAGTTAACGGCGAGGTGAGGCAAAGTATAACTTTGTATTTGTTTGCGAGATATATGGTGATGTAAACAACGTATTGTATAATGTAATGATTATAAAAGTTAATGAAAACATTGTTTGTGGTTATGGGATACCTTCTCGCATCATATTTTTTGATGCATGCTGAAAAATTAACTGATATTTTTTTATCTATCGAATCAAAAAAAGATTTTCATGTTCAACAGCAATATGTCTCTGATTATTTTTACTATTTTTATACTTATTATTTTCGAAAAAGGAGATAAAATAGTTAATCTTATTATTAGTCTTTACTATTATACTATAATAATAATATAATAAAGGAAATGAGGGTTTGTAAATTACGAATTATTTATGAATTTAGTCCGCAGCTGGCGAATGAAGGGGAGAAGTTTTCACGTTTTTTCGTAATAGATGACGAAAAGAAATATTTGTAATTTTTAATGAAATAATATTAATAAATATATTTTATTTCTTTTATATATTTAGATTAAAACATTGAAAAAAATGATATTTTTACTTTTTATAATGTTTTTTAACTAATTTATAATATTATCAATCAATGTTGTCGCGATATCAAGTATTGCAATTATTTGACTTATATATATCAAGAAAATTACTTATAAAGTTTGATTAAATAAAATTAAAGTTTCGAGATTTATATTGAATAAGAATAATGCAATGAATACTGAAATAATTATTATTAATATATAAAATATGAGTAAAATATTTTCTTTGACAAAAAGTATTAGAAGGTAAATCTCATTAGTTATATCGATGATCTAGCAAAGTAAGTTTTCAAATGAAATTTTTAATTATTCGATCCAAACATTAGCAAATCCGTTACGTCTCGTTGTCTCGTTGTACAATAAAAGTAATATTGAGAATAATGCAGCTGCACTGTGCAGTGTATATATGCCATTGCCTGTTATTTTAACTCCAATTCGAAGAGGGATTTTTAATTTACGCCATTTGCAAATGCACTCTTATCACACGTATATAATTATTCAACGATAATCTATTATATTTTATTATTTAAACCTTGGATGATTATCATTAATAATATATTGATATAAATTATAGTATATTAATATAAATTGATATGAATTAATAATTACTTTAAAAAATTTATTAAAACTTTTATGTAGTAATGTTAATTAATGTTAAATTTTTATATACTAATATTAAAAAATTAAATATTAAATCAAATTCATATTATAATTCATAAATATAAAATTATATTTTTCATTAAAATAATTGATTTCAAATTTTTTTTCAATATAAACTTATAAAATGTGATTAAGATTATGTATATAATAATATATATATTATATACATATTATATATATATATAATATATATGTAATATTTTATCATAATAATTTGCAATTAAAGTTAAAGAAAAATAAAAATTAAAAAAGAATGAAGCTGATTATGATTTAATTAATACACATCAAAATAATTCAAGAGATTCAAATAGAAAATTATATGATTCTCTAATCACGTGAATTCGATAACTATGACTGCTAATGAAGCATATGTATTACGTATACCTTTTCTTGTAATTAACTGGACAATGAATTGAGGTCACAGATATCAGTCCATTATTGCACGCTATAAGCACGAGTAATAAATTTAACAATGAAATAATCGCACGAGCGTCCTATATTAACGTACTAACATTTATTAATATTTATTATCTAGTAACATTTAAGAATTAATATTAATAATTATATGAATTTGATGAAGATGAAATATAATACGTATGATAAATAATATTTTAGTTTTATCTATATTAATATTTATCATTTTTTTATTTTCGATATTTAATAATTATTTATAATTTATTATATTTTGATATTTAATATTCGATAATTAGTAATTAGTACAATTTGATAATTGTATCTATATATATAATAAACATATACATTTGTTTTAATTATAGCTATTGTTAAATCATAATATATTATTTATTAATAATATTTAAGTTAATATATTTAAACTGTAAAATATGAAAAAAAAAGTCAAATGAAATCGAAAATAAATTAAGATTTCAATAAGGTCTCCGATACATGAATAAATGCAATACTTTCTAACATGGTAACTAATTCGATTAAAATTTTCAAAGTGTATATTTTTTCTTGCAAATGTAATATTATTCGGAAAATGAATCACAAACTATAAAATGCAAACAAAAAATTCAAAAAATTATAGTTTGAAAATAAATTATTTCAAACTATAAGATGGAATTATGTTAACAACTTTAGGAGAATAGGTTTTATAAAACGGAAATGATGACAATATGACTGTACGATATGATAGTGCAACATGTTAAAACAATAACTTTCAATAGAGATTTTGCACTTATCAATATATATAAATGCAAAATATATATTTCAATATTTGAAAAAAAGGTTAATTTTGTAATATATTTCATTTAAATTAAAAATAAATTAAAGAATTTATATAATGAAATCTAAAAACTTAAAACTGATACAAATTTATAATTTAGTTAAAAATCTTCATTAAAAATCTTTAATATATTAATTTAGTTTTTATTTTTACTTTTTCTAATTTTATAATAATGTATTTTAAAATTTTAAATTTTGGAAATGCAAGAGTGAGTAATCATTTGATTTGTATTTGCATGATATATAAGCATAATACAAAGTGAAAAAACGATAAAAATTCTTTCACGGAAATCCTCTATATTTCAATTTCTTTCTCTTTCAATATATGAAACATACATTATCTTCTCTTTATCGTTTCGATACTTCACAATTCCTGAATGTTAATATGATTACGGAATTTTATAAATATCTATTATATGATTATAGAAAGATTAACAATTTTCTAAAATACTTACAAAACTTAAAGGATTATAACTAAATACTAAATATTAATTAAATATTAACTAAATACAGATTGTTATTATACAAAATCGTAAATAATGATCTATTATTTTATTATTTGCAATTGTATTATTGGCAATTCTTTTCCATAAATAATTTTACCTTTTCTAGAAAAAATTTACATACGGAAGAAATAATCATCTTGATAATATACATAATAGCTTTAAGAGATTACAAACAAAGAAATTTTTGAACTTTAAAATTAGAAAACTAATAAATAATTTTATTTGTTAATATATAGACTTTAATCTTTCGAATCATCCCTATGGAATTCAAAATCCTTGAAATGACAATAATCATAGTTCGAAGGAAAATTGCAACATATCTAAACGTTGCGTTCTTAAAACAGCAACGTTCATTACAAATGCAACAACTATGGGATTTAATTGCGAGAAATGCGGTGAAGGTTGCAAGAACATTCTGAACAACTTTTCTCAGAGAGTGACATACACATATATTTATATGCATACGTTTCTACCTTCAATGAGTTTCTTATAGAACCAATGACAATAGAAATAACGGTTACTTGTTTTGTGAGAAGAAACACCGGATACTAGAGGATCCGCTTTTTCTTCTAACTGGTGTAATAGTACAGACACGCTCTAAAAAATATAATCTCTCTCATTCAGCATATAGTTTTTCGATCATTATATTATTTCTATTTTCTTAATATTCATCATTTCCAATTCGTTTTTTCCGAGTTAATCCTTTTATAATCATGATTATTTTTTGGATGTTTCAGACAAAATGTTTGCTATGAATACGGATTAAGTTGAATTTTTGCATTTATTATCAAATTCAATTAATCTATTCCGTTCTGTCTTGAATTATGAAAAATATTTTGTTTAATACTTTCAAAATAAAGTAATCTTGTAAACAAATATTCTTCAATAAACATACAAACATTGTATATTACAATTAACATGATTAAAATTAAATATGACATATCCATTGTTGTAAATAAGAATCAAACAATATATATATATATATATATATGTATAAATGACATGGTAGGTATGAATAATGGCGGAAGAATTTTTATCATCCGAGGTAACGAATCAGTGGCATCGATCGATAACGCATAAACCATTCAGTTCAACGAATTCTAAAGAAATAAACCTTCAGGCGATAGTTTAGAAAGGTGACTTTCATCGATACACTATATAACTTTTATTGGACATGTTTCTGCACACCTGCCTTCGAGTATTACGTGACATATATCCTAGAGGCAGGATGCGTTTGCTCTATCAAGGATAAAACATATTTCGAAATCTATTCATAACTATTTTTCTTCGTCATCGAGATTGTAAAAGAAATATCATCTTATATCGTATCCACATTGATTAGAAATTATTTATAAACTCTTAAAAAGTTTTTAGAACTTGTGAACAATTTACAAGTAATTATAACATTATAGGTTAATTATCCACATTTTAATATCGTAAAATTAACCTTGTTTAAAAAGAACCTGCGAATCTATGATTATTTTTGATACAGTCTTAAATCATAATAAAATTAAATAATAAAAATTAAATAAAATAAATAAAATAAAATTAAATTAAATAAATAAGTTTAGATTTGATATAGATCAGTTAAATCTTTTGTCTCAGTTGCTATGTTCTAAAACAATTGAAACTTAATATATATATTAATTTCATTTTACATTCATATTTGTTCTTATAAATAATAATTAATTGTTTGAGTAAATCATAGAATAAATAATTTATTAAATATTTCTTAGATTATGATTATATTTTTATTAATGAAAGTTATATAAAAAATAAAATGTAATAGCAATGGAATTTATATGCTAAATAAAAATTCTAATACATGAAACTTATGATTCTTAATAGTATTTTAATGAGATTCAATACAAACATTTTTATGACAAAAGTAAAAATACTTACTGATTAATTAATAAAATTTGTATTAAATTATATTTTATATAATATATAACATATATATATATATATGTTATATGAAAATTTAAAGAACATTTTATATTATATTATATTATGTATATGTATATATATATATATATGTTATATAAAAATTTAAAGAACATTTTGCTTTATTAATGCTTTATTATTTTTGAACAAGTAAGATTTAATATATATTATATTGAATGTTTTGTAATTAAGTTTCATGTAAATTAAATCTTTTATTATTTAACTTTTTCTCTAATATATATTCTAAATAAAATATTTAAAATTTAAATGAATTACTTAATTATATTATTAATTTATTCAATAAAATTAAAAAAAGAAATATTTATTACAATAACTTATAAACTTTCATATAAAAAGGACACATGTTCCAATAAGGTTAGAAAATTGATTTGCTGTTATTATTTCTATTTTATATTTATAATACTATCATAATGATGAATTATGTAAGAAAGCTTAACTTAAAACTTACGCTTTATTTATTATATACGTATCACATAACATATATATAATATTAGATTTTTTTTTATATTTATCAAATGTTTATATAATGATGAAACGAATAAAAAAAATTCAATACTCACCTTTGCGACGAGTTGTTGACCAGAATGTACATCGACGCATCGGTATAGAGCGCTCCCCTCGGCTGGTCCAAGAAGTAGGTACCGATCGCCAAGTATGGTGGGTCCATGATGATCGGTAGGCAATGGTTCATAACTAGGGAAGACAACTGCTGGCACCGAGTTCGTCTCGTCATTCGTCGGCTGTTGACTGATGTCCTGATTATTGTTCGGGCAGACCAGGAACTTTCCATTGTTGGTTCGAGCCACTTGTAGATGAATAGAATGCTGTCTGACAGCGGCTGTCACTCTCATATTGTGCTGTTTTCACACACGCACCGTTTTACACTCGCGACACTATTGCCTCCCTGGTATCTTCTTTCTTAAAAAATCGTTTATTTTAACAAAACGAAGCACGTATTTTTTATTGAAGTTCAATCGAATTTTATAATTATTCGTAATTATTGTCAGTGGACCGTTAAAGCAGAAAAGCCTTTTGAACACACTTCACGTCACAAGATTACCGAACCGGGTAGTTGCGACAATTATCGATTATAACGGACCGATTTTAACGCTTTTAAGCTCTATCGGTATAAACGCGTGTATAGCTACAAATTAATTATTAGATAAGAATATCACTTGTGCTTGGGCCCATGCAGCGTTTCTTCGTGCTACAGCTGGGTCCTTGGACGGAGATCTTCGTGGGTGACAATTGGTCACTTTTAACGAAAAAGCTCTGTAACAAATAAAAATGAAATTGTTTTATACGCAATATAATATTTAAAATCCGAATAAAATATAAAACAGATAATTCATCAATAAATCTTTAATTTGCATAAATTTAAGAATATAAAATTATACATTGTTAACTAAGTCAAATTATATGTATTCATAATAGGGTTTGAACGACAAGGATTTCGTTCATTACCTCTATGTGATTCACGGACAATTTCAAAAGACGTTTCGACACTCGTCCTGCCTTGTGCGCAATTTCTATAGAGAAGGGGACCACTGTAAGGTCAGGGATATCGCTGTAAGGCGGTCGTTGCGCTGTAATGTTCTATCCAACCAAAGAAGTCGAGTCACAGAAAAATTATAAAACGTGATGCAAGAAAATCTTGAGGGCATTATTAATGTTGTTAATAGTATAACGAATTTTTATGAATTCCCCTTTTCTCTGAATTTACACCTTGTTATACAGAATAAATTTGCATATCACTTATTTTCATTCATATTATATATATTTCGATAATTATTATTTCAATATCATATCAATTTTTTAGATCGTTATATAGATCGTGTTTTTTTGATAGCTTAGGTTATGTGATCTCTTCTGAACACAATATGTCGGAAATATGCATACAATTTTATTGCAAAAAATTATAAAATAATTGTAAAATACGTTTTCACAAATAATTGTAATTTCAAAAAGTAACCTTTTATATCCAATTTTCATTTATGATTATTAAAATTCGATATATAATTTCAATATAATTCTTGATTATGAATTATATAGTTTGAAATTAAAAACGAATTAGAAAAATTATGTATTTATGTTTGTTTCTTAGGATATTATCAGTTTCGTTTTAATTTTAATTTAAAAACATTTTCAGATAGTATTAATAAATCAAGTAGCCAATCTTAAAAAAAGAAAAAATCTATACCGGTAATCAGAAATTCGAATTTTAGAACTTACTCGATCATTCGATTTTAACATTGTGAATTCCGACTATCGATATTCGCGAAATCGCGTCATTACGATATCGCACTTGCGCAAAACTCTTACCGTTCCAAAGATCAGGGATGCGAATACGAGAGTAAGTACACGTTTCGCCCCCTAGTTTTTTCTTTAGAAAATTGTCAACCGCGATTTTTATTCATTTTTCTGTTCAATAATTTTTTTTTATTACAATTAAATTTTATTTTAAAACAATTTTTGATTGATTTCTATATTTTTTGATATAATACTTCATGTATAACATCCAAAAATGTATCGAGTTTAATAAAAAATTTTTAATGCAAACCTAACCTAACTTAACTGAATTAACTAAACTTAGCTGTAATTACATTTATAGTTCTATTTAATAAATATTATTTTTTTTTGAAAATTTTCTATAATAAAAAAAGTTAAAATTTTTTAAATTTTATTATTCAAATACTCTCAAAAAATATAAGAATTGATTAAAATATATATTTTTGAAATAAGTTAAACTAATAATTTTCTATTTTCGATTATTCGAACATTTGGAATTGAAAAATCAGTAATGTAACGAAAGATGATGGGGCCCTGTGCTGGAACTTGTAAATGTCTCCCATGTTCAAGTTTATTGAATGAACGAAAATCTGACGAAATAGCGAGTTCGATATTAGTAAAGGATTGCGTCCACACGGTAGCGCGTGTCGAAACGCATGTATATGTTCGCACATACACTATCAAAGCAGATAGCAGATATCCTTCGGTAAGGTCAAAATGGCGGAGTTCCACAGTTGTCACGGCGATATTGCGGGCACCGGTTGCATTAATAGCGCGCGAGAACGTGACGCAATACCGCGAAATAAATTGCCTAATACGTCCGCTCACGTATGTCTATGACTTTACATGGATGGATTATACCGGCGTTTATGATTTTCGACATAAAAGGAAAAAAGTAAATGGCAACAAATTGTAGCTTTTCATCATTTTTTTTGGTGAAATTAAGAAAATTTGTTCGAATATCAAAATATTAAACCAAACATTAAGAAATTTTTACGATAATTTTCAAGATAAACGAATACCAATAGATATTGATTATTAATTTCAACAAATAAAAGATCCGATAGAAAAGCTAGCAAGGAGTGTACACTAATATCAGAGCAAGCGCACCGAAGTAAATATACGATAGAACGAAGAAACTGACATCGATCCAGTACGCGTCGGTAATAATCACTGCACTTTGCACTGTTCTCACGCGAAACTGATACGCAAAATATATGCATCCGCGCACTCACTTCATAATGATTTTTCTTTTTTCTGTCTAAATAACCTTATTTGAGTCTAAAACAGCAGATGAACACATGTTACCTTTGTATGTTCTTCCTGTTGTCGCCGTACGTTCCTGAACGGGAGGCTGGGATGAAGAAACAGTCAGATGTAATTTGAGTTTCTCCCAAAGACGTTGTTGATAAACCGCCGTCTGTTCGAAAAGCGAAGCCCCAGTTTCGATTGGGCGTATTGGTTTTTCGAATAGCGCGCGCTTCGGATAAAACCTGGTCTTCTTCCTGTTGGCTCTACCTAGATAATGTATCGGTAGTAGTGGTTTTTCTGTTCACGGTTCTCGCAATTCGTCTTCCGTCCAGCCGTCGTTGTTATTGTTTCTCTTTCGTCACTCACTACGAGGACTAGATAATTCGAAAGAAACAAAGAAACTTGAAGAGCTGAGCGGTTACGAACGAGGGAAACTGTGCGGTAAGATTTGTATCCCGCGCAACGGACGGTCCAACGTTTTGGGCCGGCCCTCCGCTCAGAAACGACGGCGGCAGCAGAACGAACAAGCACAAACCAATCGTGCCATTGTGCAGCAAACGACTGAAGCTACGGTCGCCGCCTTGGTTTAACCCAACAGAATCGGTAAATACGTTGTGGGGAGTGGGAAATAAACGCGCATGCGTGTTTCACGGATTTTCAGTACCGGCTCAAGAATATCGTATTATATGGTATCCTCGTGTGTTTTTCATGCTTAAAAATGTGATTAAAATTTAAAAGACAAATTACACAAAGAAAAGATTCTTTTGTTTCAAATTTCCTGTGGTAAGATATTTCTTTTTATTCTTAATTATCTAATAATAATATTAAAAAAAATTATATATTCATATATATATATATATATATACATATTCTATACATGACAAAAAGAATTATTTTTTTTTATTATATATATGAAAAGTATATTAATATTTCTTTTTATTTTCTCTGTCAAAAAAATATATTTATTGTAATTTTGAATAAGAATAAGAATATAATTTTTTCGTCATATCAGTCATATGATTTATTATTAATGATTCAGCATTTTAATATCTAAAAAGCATTTTACTTGTAATACGTTCTTGATTTACATTTAATCTACATTAATGATGCAATATACAGAAAAATTACAGATTGTAGAAAGATAAAATTCGGTATTGATAAGTTCCTAAGAAGAATATGTATCAAAAAAAGGGCCTTGAGAGTTAAAGATGCGCTACTGGCCACATCAGTGCGTACGTGGGCATCCGAAACCTCGACACGCGGTTATACATGTAAATTTTTTGTACATTTACAACAAATTATTCGTAACATTAATTACTTCTATATTAACTTATACGCTATATTATGAATTACATGTATATTGAAATTTGTTATTGGAATTTTGCACTTTTTTGAAATGAACTATAACTGAATTATATTATAGAAATAAATAGTATACTTACTGTGTAATAATAATTGTTGAGCAAATATAATATAAGTGATTATTATAAATTCCATATTAAATTCTTTTTTTAATTAAAAAGCAAAATTGATAGATTCTTTCAAGGCGTTGTTTCGAATAAATGATGTGCCCTTGACCTACCTTAACGTTTCTTAGCAACCGCGGGAGGCACGCTTAAACAATCGGTGGCAACTAAGGGCACGTAACCTCACCCACATACATCTGCTATGACCGTGAGAAATCGTATCATCATTACATATATTTTTTGTCACAAAGAAATAGAAGCATGGCGTTGTTCTTGGGTCATTTCTTGAAATACATTCAGTTTTGCGGTTTTTCTCTTTTATAGATGTGAATAAAAGATTTTAAATGTGAAGGTAATCTGATTGAGTAATCATGTTATTTAACAGTTTATATTTTTTTTTACTATAAAGTAAAAAATCTCATTATTCTCGAATAAATATAATTATTTAAATTACTTTAGATAATTTTATTTATTAATTCACTTATTTTTTCTATCTGATCATCGCGTTTTTCTCAAGCAACATTGAAAATTTTTTAAGAATATTTTTATTTCAAAAATTTTTATAGCTAAATAGCAATCATACAGATATTTTTTTTATTTTGTATCAATTTAAAAATATTTTTTTTTAATCAAATTCAATTTAATTTATCGAAAAATTAGATTGAAATAAAAATTAAAAAGAAAAAATAAATTACATATTTATTAATATTAAAAATTTTTTATAATATATATGTAAATATTCAAGATATACAAACTACATAATATTTATGTATTTATGTATATCAATCGACTATTAAAATATTCTGATCCTTTCGCTTAGAAGAAATATGCTGTGTTATAATATCCAGGAAAATATTTATTATAAAATATATTTGCATTTATATATTATATATGTTTGAAAAGATACTATATGGCTTGCATAGATCACGACTGGAGCAAGAGTAGGCCTTCGAATTTCCAAACGAGCTCGGCTTCAGACCGGATATTGGCCAACCTAATGCTTTTTTTTTTTTAACATACTCGATTTTGCTTATACGTATATGTGGGTGCCAATTGCTTTATTTCGTAGCTCGATGATTCAAGCTGACACATGTTGAAAATGATGGTTCGATATGTTCCGAAAAGGACAGATCTTAATGAATATGTTAATTATCTGATAATTTTTTATTAAAGACAATTTAACTTTACGTTCAAACTTTTTTCAATCGTGAAAAGATATCTTTTTTTAATCAATTGAGAGATTGAAAAAAATGATATACATATATTTTTTTCAAAGATGAGACAAGTAAAAAGAATGATACGGTACGATAATATTTGTTTAGAAAATTTTTCTTATTCTTCACGAATAAAAATATTTTAAAAAATAACTTTCATGAAAATGAATATTCTACGAATAAGAAAAATTGAACGAATATATTTGCACTATAAAATAGTGTCGTTACATACATTTTCTCTTATCGATATTTTATATCTTTTCGTTTACGTATCTTCCGATCGAATGCAATTCATTTCGATAAAAACATTGTAAGAGAGTGATAATCATCTTTCGTTCGTCTTTCGTCAGACTTTGTGAATTTTTCCACATGATGATTCAGATTGGACGAGCATTGATTTATATATTTATGTATTAATGAATTGAAAGGCCGTTTTATATTATAATTAAATCCTGATTAAAAATTGGCATTGAATCCTCGAATAATTGGAATTTTGTAAATGAAATAAAACAATCGTAATTATCATCACAATTTTTTAATTTTATCATGAACATAAAAACTATAATAACGATTGTTTGATAGATAGATTGTATCGATATGTATATAATATAATTCTTATATTAATAAAATATAATAATACGATAAGTAATAAACAAATAAAACAAAGTTATAATAAGTGTGTACGTAATTTCCAAGTCACATGGCGTTATAGAGTATTAAAACTTATCGTTAGAAACAGAGAAAGAAATCTGTATTGTTTCGCTGTTAACGTGTCTTATACCACGTATACTGTTTTCGATCTATTCAAGTTTTTAAAAAACTTCTTTTAAAAAACTTCTTTTAAAAAACTTCTTTTAAAAAACTTTTATAAAAATTTGTATATAATGAAATAGAAACGTGATAAAAATAATAATATAAAAAATTTAAATCGAAATTTTGAAACAAAATCGATTCTTCGATCTCTCTTAAATTTTTCTCTGCTAGATACGTTTGATCAGATCATCATCTTCTGTTTAATTTGTTCGACATTCCTTTCGACAAATTAGCATTTCTATTTCACTCGTTTTTTAAAACATATATCACGCGACACGCGACTCTTAATGTAAATTTGGATTTCATCTTTACCAGTTAAAGTGTTAATCACGGTTAATTCCTTTTTCTGAATTTCAAGTGACGGCATCGGTATTTTCTTTTTAATTTCGTTGGATATTGTCATTATGAAATTACACTATTTAAAATGTTTTCAAGGCCATTAAAGAATATTTATCACCAACGAAATTTTGGATTGAAACATTGTTCCTTTTTCGTTCCTATTATTTTCGAGGATCATAATCTTTTGATCTTGAGATGATTTTGATCTCTTTCACGATCTATTTTCGCTCGACACGAGATTTCGATCGTTATCGTTCTCTAATGTTATTCTTGATTTCCGGCTATTTATTTCAAACGTACGTAGTAAACACGCCTTTGCGTTTTCATTCTCTTATCATCATAGTTCCCTTATCTGTTATCTGTTATCGTCACTTTTCCGAAAATATTTCGCGATACATATTGTTTTGTTGGCCAGATTGGTAGAGCGCATGATTTCGTTAATGCCAATTTGAAAGTTGAAAGTCTTATTCCAAGAACAATGATATTATCCCCAATGATGAATCGCGAACGGAAGTGATGATAAAACGGACATTAATTTTGTATCAGACAGACAGATTTTTAAAATAAAACGGATATTAGTGGAAAGCCATTGACCAACATGATTGTGAAAACGCTATATTTGAATCGAACGTACATAACATATAGTATATTCGGCGTCCGACCTTCGCTTCTTGACGATGTATCTTTCCTTTGTTCGTTTTTCTTTTTTCCCTATTTTTATTCTCGATATAATATATCAACTTTGTTAAAAAAATATTCGATAAATATAGTTCATGAAGATTTTACGTTTCTCATTCTCATATTTTTCTAACTATATTTACTTAGATTTCAATTATTTAACATTATTGATGAACAGATGAGAATCGAATAATAAATATCTTGACACAATCGTTCTCGAAATGAAAAACTCCATCTTTTTTTTCAAAGATTAATAATGTTAACCCGGTCGCAGAAGTATATTTGAGATAGATGCGAGGTCATTTTGAAACTGATAATTGTTGACAGATGGAAAAAAATATTAGCCGAGAATACGTGATGCGCGTCATGCCGAAACAATTTTGTGTTTTATCTTCGCTCATTATTGTGTACACGCGTTTTGTCAAAAAATTTTCACTGCGATTCTATTCTATCCAGCTTACTTATTCATTGAAAATTATGATGACTTATTCTTCGAAGACAATAAAGCATGGTATTTACTCGTTCGATGATTCAAAAATTAGTCAAATTTTCTAAAACGGTTTGCGCAAGATGAGATTTCCGGTATCGGATAGGATGTATCTGTCTAGACACAGTTTGTTGCATTTATGATATCTTGGGCCTTCTTGCACGATAATTATTAATAATGATTTGTAAGATTTCAATAATAATTACGTGTGAGTGCCTTTTGTGAGATTTGATTAACATGGAATATTACTATAAGATAGGTAAGAGAAGTTGATAATCGAAGATTTTAAAAGATTTTTGAAATCCATGAATTGAAATAGAATGATAAATATTTATCCGCGTTTGATGTAAAATTGAACTCGCGTTGAATGTTGCTAAAGATATTTTATGAGAAATTGCATTTCGAGAATGATATCATGTACGAATGAATGTATCTTCATTTTTAATTTAAAAAGTTTAGCGAGATAACTAAACTTCACTTATTTTTTCTTCTATTATTTTTAAAGATAAGGAATATATCTAATCTAATGACAAAATAATAGTTTCTTTCTCTTGAATCGCTGCTTGTTATAATTTCAAAAATGGAGAATTTCGCGTCTTTTCGCATATCCCTTTGCAATGGATCGCATAAACGTCCGTTCGATCTACAGCACAAGCATTCTCATGATAAACGAGCCGGACGTACGATTATGTTCACGGCCGAAACTATTTTTGCGGATGCCTCACGAGACGGACCGATGCGGAGGAAAAAGTAATGACGTAGGCAATCGTTGTTAAAAATTGTTACTTCCGGCGATTACCGTCTCGTGAGCTTTTGTTGTTCTGAACTTTCATAAATAGTACGTGACTAACGAATATTTTGCATCTGTTTTCGTTAAAGTTAAAAAAAAAAAAAAAAAAAAAAAAAAAAAAAAGAATCGAAAATTTTCGAGAATTTGAAGTCGACACATGAAATGATAGAAAATTTTCGGTTTGTATTTCGAGATTATTATTATTATATTTATTAATTTCAAACGCAAATTACGATTATTTTACATCCGTTTTATTTGATAAAAATCATTATCGTACGATTTATAATGGTTTTGAACGTTGAATTCAGATTCAATGTTTACCAACGAAATGTTTTAAAGAGAAATAAGAAAGAATTATCACAATATGCTTAATTAACGAAAAATTTGCCGAACGTGAAATTTCGATGAAAAAATCTGACGCAAAGTAAGAGTGATCTTTCATCGTGTACTTCATCATATTCCATAATTAAAATAAATATATAGATAAATTCCATGATAGACGTTTATTTAATTTTATCATCTTTGAATAATATAACAGATTAAATTACAAAAAAAAAAAGTAAAAGAAAAAATAAGCATATAAATAAAACAAGAATAAAAAGAAATTTATTTTGTCTATTTTTTTTTTATTAACTTATCAAAGATTGACAAACACAGTTAAGTCGAAAATATCTCAAAAAAATATTGATCTTTTATGACCTGTCAATATTTTTATATCTATTATATTATTTATATTAAAATACTAATAAACTCTAAATATGCCAGACTTGGATTTATAAGAAAATGCGTATTATTGTTCTTAAATCTTTCGAAGCACTATAAAATAATGCCAGGATTTAAAAAAATTATATTTAATTATACGAATTTCAAAGTTAGAATATGCATATTGTAAATTTTTCATTTTTAAACTAATCGTATTTACAATGAATTGAAAACAAATGGATCGACGTATAGGTTATACGTATACGTTATACATTATATGATACGTGAAATATAATTTAGAAATTATTAAATTATTGCTGACCAAATTTTCAGGGTGTTATGTTAAAAACCTCGTCAAACGGACGAAGAATACACTCGTGACTTTTGTCGTTCACGGGAGCTTATCGTGGCCGCCATAAATCTCGAGAACGGAATTATCGCGAACAAAGGAACGATTTGCAAGAGCTGCACGAAATTGTGTAACGAGGCGAACAACACGACAAGAAGGTGCGATTTTACGACACAATATCGTAGAACTTGTTGAACTACGCACCTCGACGGCTACGTGCGATACAGCATGCGCTCAGTGGCTGCTTAATCTTCCTCGTGCGACCTCCATGCATTCGCAACAAAATTCACTACGAACTTCATAATAAAATTCGCAAAACGAAATTAACAACACGATGAAAATTCACACGAAATGAAATTCATACTAAAATTTACGATCGAGATTCGTAACGATCATACGACACGATTCGGATCACAACACAATTGTTTGTTGTTGATACGCTGTTGTCGAACGAAGGAACACTGATCTATTATGACTGCCCTATTCGGAAAAGCAGTAGATATGGACACCAATACATGTGTATGAAGTTTACAAAGTCATCGAAAAGGTTCTTCGTCATACTGGTGTTTCTACATTATTCAGGGATACGTTAAATGAGTATATATATATAAATTGTGAAATTTTATATAATATATAATAATTTATACACATATTTAATCGTATTTATATTGTTAACGAAATTAATATATATATAAATAATATAATATATAATAATATATAAATAATTTGTCTAAATTTTATTGTCGAAATTTTATTTTATTTTAAAGTTTATTTTTTTTATCCATTATTTTTATCATCGATGATTAATTTCGATTTGCAATATCACAATTGCATCACTTTGCATCATAATTATTCTTCTTATTGTATGTTGTTCGATTGTACGTGATATTTTTCTCAACTTTTATCTCAGATTATTCATTTTCATTATTATATTATGTGAATGGTATAACAAACGTATAAATTTTTATAGGTTTTCTCGAATATCGATTCATTTCAATTGCATAATACCGATCCTTTGTGTATGTATTTCATTATCTCCTACAAAAGTTCTTAAATTTGACAAACAAGATCGTTAAATTTTATTTTTATTCCATTTATTTGTTATTTGATTATATAAGCAGCAAATAATTTTTTCGAATGATCAATTCTCATCGTCACAACGATATATTTGATCGATCTTTCAAATTCGAATTTTTCAAATTTTTATCCTTCTTTCGAATATCAATTTAAATTTAATTACGTCAGAGAGACACGTTTCATTACACGCGTGACAAGTTGCTTAAATTTTAAAATATTTGGGACGAAATCTACAATTTTACATTTTCTATATTTTTATATCGATATACAATTTCTATAGTTTCTAATAATTTTTTGATTCACCTAAATTTCTATCTATCTTACATAGTTGCTAAATTTCTAAATTCTGCAAGTAATATATTTCTTAATTTTTTTTACCTCGAAACTCTTTTTCCGGTTTTTACGTTTCGACACGCGATTCTTGCACTCCTTTTTTTTTTCTTTTTTTAAAATATCGATTCATGCGAATTGCATCAGAATAATATAGCGCATCGCTCCCACACTATACCTAAGTCACCAAGCCTCGGTTTTCGTAAGAGGGAACAACTATCATGGTGCAACGTCTCGTTTAATCAATTCGGATTGCACTCGATTACAAAAACTGGTTTTTAGATATCCTTTTCCACTGAATCGTATCATTCTACTTTTTCGCAACTTCGAGTGGGCACATTCTTCGTACAAATGGGCATTGCACGAACATGAACAATGATATTTATTTTTCTTTCCCGATATTACAAAAGTTATTGCAATCGGCGTTACGTTACGAATTATATACGAAAACATCGTTGATTTATAATTACAAATTATATCGGTCGTAATAAGCGGTCTCTTATTTTGTAATTCATCTATCTTGCTTCGTAGTTTATAAACGTCATAATTCAAAGATTGCTCGCTCATTTATTTCGTTGGAAAATTTTTCACCAATGTTTTATCTCGTTCATTTTTTATCCTTCCTTTTTTTTTTTTTTTTTTTTTTATAGAAAAAGTCGTATTTTGCAAAAAAAAGAAAATCGAGCGAGCCATTTATCTTTTTTAAGCGGGAGCGTAACCGGAAGCGCTGAACTTCCGGTAGAGTGATAGAAATTCGTTCATTGGAAAATTGCGCGAAGATGACGCGACTCTAATCGTGGAAATTAAGCGGAGCGTTCCTCGAAACGATCGTTTCACGGCGAGCTAAAATGATGCTATTTTCCGCGTTAAGATACGATACGATACATAATGTATCCTCTCGCTTCACCCGCTGGATATCGAACCATGTTGTGTCGCTGGAAAGTTGCATAAAGTCGTACAACACCGTTTGGAAAAAGCGGAACGGCATATTCGATCCAGATTGGCCAATGATTTACCATCGGGAACACGATGATGGCAATCGATCGCGATCCGATCAAGTTGCACATGCCATATTAAATCTTTCCACTTACGAAAAATCGCATATCTACGCGACTGGTTACGGTAATGTTATTCGTACAAACTGGTATCGCGTTCGTGCATGAATACATTTTTCATAACTTGTTCAAACCGAATCTGGATTAAAATCTAATCGATTTTTAAAGAAATGATTCCTTTTTTTTTAAATATATATTGTAAAGAAAGAAAGAACGTTCGTAAACGTATCCTTTATTTATTAGCGAAACGTTAGTTGAACAAATGAATAATGTGTATGATCAATGATATCGCTCGAAACGAACGACGAATGAAACGAAGATGTTCTGATCGAAAGAAATTGGCTCGTCCCATTTTGGGGAATCGGGGCGTTTCTAAAATAGAGAGTGTCACGGCCGTCAAAATGGGATCACCAAGAGCTCTAACATTACTACAAATTACATCAGTACGAAAAAAATCGTCGTTAAAAGATATCGTTACGTGTTTGGAAATATTTAATCATCGACGACGACGACGATGATGTGATTATTTCGTTTGGTAATCGGCTGATTTTCTAACGATTCCCGATATCCGTTTCGTCAACGCGATCGCAATTTCCCAATCGGCGTTAATAATCAATTTATATTCTGACGTATGACGATCATCGTCGAAGCGAAATGTGAGTTACTATTAAACACGTGATACAAGATGACGCAATCGCGGATGTCTAGGTAGAAGAGGAGAATATTCAAATCGACACGTGGACACCTTTTCTTCGAGAATAATACGTATCCAAGCGTGTTTCATAAACCGTTGTGTCGTAATATAATCTGATTCGGTATCGTGTAAACTCGTATCACACGAAATACAGATTTACCATTCAAGTGTCACACTTGTCGCGTACGTATTTCTTTTAGCTTTCGATTCGATACAATTCCTCCCGTAAAATTTTTCCCCAAACATCCTTCTTCTTGCATAAATTTCTCTCTTATTTTATACGTATATATATATATATATATATATATATATATATATATATAATGTTCGAAATCATACGTTGAGATTCGTTTCTCAAATTCTCATTATCCTAAATTCCGTATAATTTCCTTTATTCCGGTTGATTTACGAGCAAAAGAAAGCAGGAAGTAAGTCTGGTTAATTAGCGATCGAGTCATGGAAGAAGAGGGAATAAGCGATTCGAAAAAAGGGCGAGATTCGACAGGCATTTATCGATACTCGAAACGTACCGATCGTACGATAAAAATATACGACCTCCAGTCAGCTCTCGACATCGTTTTACGGCCTCGGGACACGTCTTTGCGAGTCACTTGGAAGTTCGAAATGGTCACGTCCGTTCGATTAAGCCGGCTAAGGATTGGCGGCGGTCGAGGATACCATCCACTTCCGCTCCCGGTTTCCCTCAAAGGGATTACAATAATGATGGGTGAAGTGAAATGGCGTGAAGCGACAGGGCTGGGCGCCCTACCGATGAACATCGACCAACTGTTGTTATCTGGTTCCTTAGTAGAGCAAGTAGCCAGGAACAGGAACGTAAACGAAGCCCCTGCTCGTGCCACGGGGACTCCGTTTCCGGTGATAGTGCGCCCCTTATCGCCGCGTTCCGGAAACCACTTCTCGATCGAACCTCGAATTCCTCGAGAATGTTTATTTTGCGCTTGGGATGTTTTCGTTTCTTAATGACCACGTGTTTTCTTACGGCGAAAATAGATAGATAAGGATCAAGAGTCGAGGTAAATGAGGCTATTTTCCAAGATTGGAAATGTTTCGATGCGAAACATTTTTCAATGTTCGTTTCCTTGAATCTCGAATCGAAGAAATTAGCTAAATAAAACGATTAAGTTAAACTTCTTCTGTTCATTCTCAAGTGTATATATTATTTGGATCGGAATAAAAAAATCGTGTAATCAATATCTGTCGGACGAACGAACGAACAGGCGAGGATATTAAAAAATCTTGAACGAACGATTTTCGAAATAACGATAAATCTCGGTTTTAATCTCGGTTTTCTCTGTTAGAATATTCTTCTCCGCGTAATTGTAGAACGGTCAGAGAGGAAAAAGAGAGAGACAGATTAACGATTTTTTCTCAAAACAAACTTCACTCGATGAAACATCGCTCGTGACCTCGTCAACGATACACAAGTTGCAAAACCGGCATGTATCGCGATTCTTTATCGGTTAACAGTAACAGAGATAGTTACACGATTCCTTCTAAAAATGCGATCGTTTAATCTCTCCGTGGATGTTGCCTCACGGTGATACGTAGTAGATGTATTAAAAAGAAGAAAAAAAAAAAAAAAATGGTCGATAAGCCGATAAGCTTATGCTCTCCGTAACGTGAACGCTTTGAAATAAATAAAAAAGTAAACGAATATTATTTATCGATTCGTCGTTTTCGATAAATCGTCGAAATCGAAGACAGAGGTGTCGTAATTTGCCTATGATTCGATCAAATTTTCAATCAAATATCTCAAATTATTCGAATAACATCACGATGAATTATTCTAAAAACGTTCTTTTATCCGACTCGTTCTTTTTTTACTCGATGCTTAGAGGTCAATGAATCTTCGAAGCTTCTCTCTAATCTAATAAAAATTATTTTAAGAACGTAATCAACCGGCTTTTAATTGCTCAATCAACTCGATCAAATTTATTATCAGTTTTTACGTCGCAATGAACTTTATTTTCTTTAAACGTTGCATCCTAAACGTTCCTCTTTAAACATCATTTCATCTCGAATCCGAGATGAAAGAGACGATAATCATCTCGTTGAATAAAATCCAAGACATCGATTCTTCACCTCTCACGATGATTTCCCCACCATATGTTAATCCTGTTTTTCGCCTCCTCGTTATTCACTCGTACGCATTTAACCCGGAAACATTGAGGCGGGCAATGAGAATACTTATTTATACACGTCCGGGCCGTTTAAATTCGAGGCGATGGAGGAATGAAGTCGGGACGGGGTCGTAACACGGGACGTCTACGTCTACATACTTTTAAGTATGTAGTCCCAGCTTTTAAAAAGTGCACGGATGTTACGGTGAATGGACGGTGTTGGGCTTCGACGAATGTCGAATGTCGCAACCCACCTCCTCGACCGAGGTCGTCCACGAGATTTCCAAGCCCGCCCTCTTCCTTTGATTCTCTCCACAAAGCGTGCAGCTGCGCCTCGTAAATGCCCTCCCTACCACAATCGTATCTCATCTACTTTTGCTCGTCCCTTTTCATCTTCGCGCCGAAGATCCCATTTTTCCGAACTTTTTCCCCCGGCGTTTCGAGCGTTGCGATGAAACGGGACGGTGTTTCGAATTTGGACGAAAAAGATGTTCGAAGAAAATGGTTCGTCCGCTCCCTCCTCTTTTTAATCCGTTCCATGCATTTATTATCGATTTAATTGGGAAACGAAGGACCTTTCTCTCAGATTACAAGAGTCGCGTGCACTTTTAACGCGATTAAGAATGATGAATGACGATGATTTATCGTTTCGAGTGAAATTAAAGCTTGCGTTTTAAACTGCGTGTGAACGATAAATAATTTAGCGTCGAATGATAATTATCGTTTTGAAATTAAAATCGGGGTCCGTAGTTTGCGTTATTTTGTTATCGACGTCACGCAAAGGAAAATATTTTTTTTACCATCATTCTTATTTTTCTTGTCCCTTTCTTTATTCTTCTATTTGAAGAAATATTGTGATGTAAAAGCTATAAAATTATTATTATTATTATTCGCTCGTGATGTAATTCCGTTCTATCTTGTTAAGGGAATTAAGAAACGATTAGTTGCCTAATACATACTATATGCACATATTGCATAAGATAAGTATTTCCTTTCGTGTTGACATAATGTCAAATCTGTCTTACTTGCAAGCTTTCCCCCGCTTATCGTTATAGCAATACTGTCGTATGCGTATAATAATAATAATAATAATAATAAAAAAAAAACGCCGCAGAAAAGAATCCTCGATATTACGATCGATGTAGTAGTCGAAGCACGAGCGAAAAATACACACATCGATGGGATGATCGAACGAAAAGTACATAAAACTCGGATTGCGTTAGATTTTGAAAAAGGTTTAAAAATTTATATACACGCGAGTCGTGTGTATGTTTTGAAAAAAAGACTGTACTGTCTCGATTAAATAGACTAAGAATACCGCAGTTAAGTTTCATCAACCCGTTCTCGTACAAGCTATTATTGACTCGAATCTGAAAAGCATGCCGGACATTTACACGCGCGCGCATACCGAGATACGGTAACGAGCATCCGTGTGCTCCATTCGGGATCGATCAAAAAGTGTCGCTGTAGAGTCTGCATTGCGCAAAATGTACCTGTGCTCGTCCATAAACGTGCTCGTGCCTTCTACAGTATTTGAATTTTTCTTGAAATTAGAATAGAGGAGAAAGGAAGAAAAAGAAAAGGAGAAAGGAAAAATGGATACAAAGAAGAAGGAATTTTGAATTTTTATCGCGCATATTCTTCCCGCGTTCTTTTTTCTCTCGAATCAATTTTCTTTTTCTTGAAATTCAGACTCTCTGTCGAGTCTAAAAATAATCAATTTGCATCCGGATGTGCATGCGTACAGGTATCATCCAAGGTAATCGAATGTTAATTTCATATTCTCGACAGAAAGATGTATTCCTTTCTCGTGCAACTTCTTTTCGAGATTCGCGCATATAAAATTGTACAAATAGATATTAATTTCAATCTTTTCAAAGGAAGAAACGTTTCTTCTCTCGTTGTTCTAAGGTATTCGTATGAAGTAACACTTGTTTTTCGACTTTGTTCGACTCTTAACGCGCGACGTATAATCGAATTAAAAGTATATACATTAAACGTTTCAACGTGGAAAACTATGAGGTCGCTTGAAGGAATGAATAAAAATCGACGAATAAGCTCTTCGTTCAGTTTAATTAACGTCAGAAGACACGCGAAGAGGGAGGATGAACGTGACCAATAACGAACAATCGTCTCATTGATTCTTCATGCGACATCGAGTGTTATAATTATTTGCAAGTGAGATCATCCGCCATTGCTCGGAAAAGGTTGATGAGAATGCAAGCGCACAGCTTTCAAGTACGCAACCGATAAGGGCCTTTCGGTTCCAAGAACGATTTGTTGTTTGTTTCAAATGCTTCTTATTTCATCGGTTTAGATAAGAATTGCGACGTACATTTCGTCTTACGAAAGATTTCGATCGAGAGGATTCGTTGCAAAATCATCTTCCTCGTATAATCTCGAATTATTAACGCGAAACGAGAAGTTTTCGATGTTTAACTATCGATTATATTCGTCGAGATAAAAGAAATCGCGATTAATTTATAAAAGCAATTAAAAAAAAAAAGAATTTGAAAGTTTTTTTTTCAAAAACGCTTAGAATCGAAAAAATATAGAAATCTTTAGATTAATGTAGTACTTGTACTAGTATGTATATCTAATAAATATAACTTTTATATTTTTTCATTCTTCCATTTATACACATGTCACTATATTCCTCGTTTCTTTCTTCATTACATATCGTTATATTTCTACATTGCTATATTTCTATACGTCTATATTCTTCCATTTTTCTGACACGTTAATCTTTTTCAACTATTATTCGCTATATCCTTATATATCTATATTCTTTCATTTCTAACATATTAATCTCGTTTCTATCATTATTTTTAAGAACTCGATTGTTATCGCAATTAAAATGAAAAACGTGTAATAATTTAATTACGAGAGATTACGATTATATAAGATATAAGGCTTGATCGAAATATAATGTACGCGTTTAATATTTTTTCCTGAAATGTGTCCATTCGAATCATCTATTCGCGGGGCGTAGACAACGGCAGACAAGCGGATACGAGCGTCTTGCATTCGTGACGGGAATAAGTGGTACGAATTCGTGTATATCCGGAATGGTGATCCGCGAAATGCACCGCGAAATGCACGGCCTACGCATCCTGCAACGTGGAGGAATACCGGTCTAAAGTCCGGGACGAGGAGTCGACGAAAAATCGTGGAACCGGTTCGCCGGCATTTTCGCTCGTGCCTAGGGCACATTCGAGAAAGGATAAATAGTCGAAGGGAGAAGCGAACAGGAAAAAAAAAAAAAAAAAAGAAAAAGGAAGGAACAGCGTAGAAACAGCGCGCCTCTTTCTCCGTTGAACGCCTCGATTTTTTTTTCCCCCAATAAAACACCCAAAAAACATAAGAATTCTTTTCAAAATAATTTTTTGAAATTCTTGTTTGAAAGGTAATGCGATTTTAGAAAGATTGTATAATTATGCAGGAATTTCTTTCGCTTTTTTATCTTTTTTTTTTGATTCTTTTTTCTACGTTTTTTTTTTGGAATTTCATCGGTTTAAAATCAAGGTAAAAAAGAAAAAGAAAAAAAGAATAAATGAAAAGTTCGCAAATGATTTTGTAGAAAATTTTTAAATTGGATACGGCCATTCGCGGATCGGAGCAACCTTCGATCGGTGAAGAAAGATAACCTCGAGGCAAAGGCCTCGAGACGGAGGAGAATAGGGTCGAAGGAACTTTGGCAAGGATACACGGATCCTCCCACGCGTAAGTGGCGTTCACGAACGACGGAAAGGCGGTACCGGAGATAGAAGTACGAGATATCCCCCCTCGCAATGGATATTCTCTGGCTTCCATTTATCGATCCCGGAACTGGTCGCTGTTTCTACAACTTTTGCACGATCTTTGCTTTCTCCCGTGCACTTTTTTCGCGGAAAGTCGATAGTTCTTAGGTCAATTTAAAATCGATAAATTAATCTCAACGATACAAAGAAATAATCAGACTATAAAAATATACATATATTCTTCTCAATCACGCGATAAACGATCAAAAATCTCGGTAAACCGATTAATAATGATATTTACCGTGTAAAAATCAATTTGACCAAAGTGTTTATAAAAGGAAGAATCTACTTTATACAAAGACTTTGTAATACAAATAAAAAGCGTGGAGCGTAAAAATATCGTGCCAAGGATTTCTCAGAACGAGAATGACGATACAAACAGAGTTTCTTCGGATATTTTACATACTTCCCAACAGATGGGTTGTTCAAATTTGTGAGCGAGATGACTGAAAATAATGTGCCACGTGCGCCAGCCTATATACTGTACACACGCACATAGTCTCCCCTGTGTGTTGGCACACGTTTCCATGGGGTTGCGGTTAAATCGAAGCGAAACAAGTCGGAATCCCCCGCCTTTCTCCTTCGTTCGTCAGCATCCTCTTCCTCGTCCGGTTTCCTCCACACAGCTGCCCGCCTGTTCAACGGAAAATAGAGGCCATAATCCCGGCCAGGATATCCTCGTATCCTTTCGAAAATTCGTTTTACGAGAAACGTTCCTGTTTGTATTGCGATGAGTCTTTTTGTTATTCATCGCGGGTACACGAGATGCCACGAGATTTGTCGAAGAAGGATGTACGCGTACAAAAGAACGACTATATTTTACTTTGAGTAAAAAATTCCTAACTTGTTTGTTTCGTGTAAAAAAAAAAAAAAAAAAATGCCTCGCACGAAAGTTGTAGAAGATTATTTTTTTTTTTTATTATAAATATCGTATTTTTACTAGGGAACGATAGTTTCGATTCGTCGTCTCTCGGATCAGGCGGAATTGATAAAACTAGGACTCGTTGCGTGGAGGATACGAGAAAAAAGATATCGATATATTTTTCCCGTTGCTTTTAATTGCTCGCTCTAATCATAAATGAATTAGATATTAAGAGGAATATCGTAGCTACTTTGTTCGTCGTAATGTACATACTCGTCGAAGATAAGCTGAATAAGATCATGGCCGGTTGTTCGTACAATGTGAACGTATCGAACACGTGCGATTAGCGCGACGAAGGTGAAATCTGGTATTAATTTCATATCAGCGTATGTACTTACTTACGTACGTACGAAGTTCGAGAAGTTTGTTACGAATATTATTACGATTTATTTCGAATCGATTTTTTTTCCATTTACATTTTCCATACACGTCATAATAGTAATCTCTTTCCTTAAAAAAAGATGCCAAGATAAGGGATTATCAATAATTTCTAATTACGGGAGGAAGAAAATCCCCTTTTTCAACTATTCTCGGAAAGAAAAAAATCGGATTCGCGGATCTGTTGACAAAACGTTCATCCTTTCATCATTCGTAACGGAACCGGATTATGATTTCACGTTGGAACGTTTCTTACGTAAATTCCAATTGTTTCAGTGACAGTGTAACGATCGGTATGCACACGTCTCGTGACGTATACTCTCTCGATCGAACGTCGACCATTGCACTCGAAACAAGCGTTAAACTATTGGAACGGTATGCGTTTCACTGATTCATAGTCGCAGACAATAAACATTTTATCGTGGCCACGCTTGGTATAGCTTTATCGGTAATGGGTATCGGTTGTTGCATCATTTCGACATTTCGAGAAAAAAAAGAAACGTAGTATTCGAGGAAAATGTGGAAATTCGACGAGGGAGAAAGATCGATTAATTGGTGGCCATCGCGTGGTTGGCTGAGAAGGAATGATCGATTGATCGATCTCTAATCATCGTTGAGGTTATATCTATTACGTATCCGGATACACGTGGTGAATAGTCGACTCTCAGTCGAGTCCTTGGTCATCGTTTATTCCTCGATTTCAGTTTTTATTCCAGGCAATGAATGAATTGGCTATTGTCGTTGACTCAGGGAAAATTTTCGTTATTCGATGGGTAAATGGACTTTGATTTATGTTTAAGCTTAACGATTAAAATAAAGGAAAAAAATAGGGAAACACGTATGTTTTCCAATGGTAATCTTAAGTTTAACTTTATTCACAAAAATCTCACGGTTTCAGATCGTGACCTTGCTTTGTGAGATAAAGAAAATCCACATTCGATAACAGTTAATCGTTGTTAATAAAAACTGACCACTCTCGAAATCTCGAATAATTAATCACATTGCAGTATCTAAAAAACAAAGAAAAAAAATACTTATTATAATTAATTTATTTTCGATTAATACGATTATAGATAACCAATTAAAAAATTCCTATTTTTCGGAAAACAAACATTATACATTCGATGATATTTCCAAGATGGCGAGTAGCACCGTTGTCAACGAGCATAACCATCCCAATGGCACGTTTCAAAGTCAGCAGGCCGATATTGCCGGTAGTCTGGCTCGCCAGTACTGACAATGAATGTTCGATTCGTTGATTTTCGAGGACACTTCTCTCTCTCTCTTTCTCAAGAGCGAAACGACAGTAGTCATGAGAGAATGCCGACCTCGGATCGAGGTTCGCATTGCCGTGTGTTTCGCAGCACAATACCCCCACCACAACGATCCGTGTCTGTTCTCGGTTCAGGAACACCAGTCGATGCAACGTTTAAATATATAATCACACACGCGAAATAAGCAACACTTTTTACACCTACGTGCGTACACGACAAATGATGTAACGGAGGGGCAAAATCTGATCACCTACGTGCTTTCCTTTGCGCAATTGTTGGGCAACGTTACGATATCGGCTAGGGGAAATAAGAGCCATCTGGATTTTATCCGGTACGGAGTTAAGTTGTTGATTCGATTAAGTGAGTATTATCTCGTTACGATTCACGAATGAGAATCCTTATTCGCGAAATAAATTACCAGCCCATTTTCTATCATTGTCGCTAGTTTTATTTTTATCCATATCGAGTACACGTAAATATAAATAGGATCTATGTATAAGAGTCTATATTCGAAGGGTGATATATTTATTATCGGTACACTGAACTCGAAGAAGAATTCGATATTATAAATTTTCAATGAGATACAAAATGGGATGATGGCTAAAATAGGACACGCGGAACAAATAAATTTCCTATTAAATTGTACAATCGACTAATTTTCAATGATATTATAATTATCAATTATTAATTCATTAACGCTACAATTAACGCTGGAATATGTATACATATATGTATACATATATCTTTAGTTTAGCTTAGTAATTAGAATTATTAATGCTCGAAAAACAGTGTGTACGACGCAATGAAAAATAATATTTACTTATTCTTTTCACAGAAAAGAAAAACACGAAATCTCGAGGAATGCATCGTTATAAATACGATCGATTATTAACAAGTAATAACGAGTCAGTAATTTTTATCTATTTTATCATAATATTCTCTCGTTATTAAATTGTAATTATAATTATTGATAATATCGATGAGCATTAACGTTGCCTTAAAGCTAATAACACCAACACTTTCTGTGGCTCTAGCGTCGCGTGATCAGAAAATTCCTGACCAACCGGTAACCCGATCGTCGCGAAGCTTGAAGGTCAGCCACGATCGCGTTCAACGATTAACACACGAGAAATTTCACGAGCGTGGAAAGAATCGCGACTTCGACTCGGCCGAAAATACACCGGGCCAAAAATCCTATAAAATGTTGTCGAGCCACTGAAATGTCTATTATAGCATCACGTGGTCCCTATTTCTCTGCTATGTTATGTCGTTGTTTTGGTCCGCGCTCGATTTTGCGTCATCTTCCTGTGTGGCTGTAACATTACCCAAATATACAGAGTGATCATGAAACGATAGAGATAATTTTAAGACTCAAAATTAAAGTGATAATTATTATTATTTTGATTTCTATCAAATAAATTTTTGTAGAGTCAGTTTAAAAAGTAATTAAATAGAATATTTTGATGCTTGCCAGATAAAAATCAACGTATAATTTAACAACTCGCATAGTGTATCCGGTATTTCACGATCTTTTAAATCATATCGTTATCGAAGCAATTAAATAACTATTAATTTTTAAAAAATTTTTCAAAATCTAGAATTTTTTCACGAAGATTCATTTTTAATAGTAACCCTATATACATCTAACGCAACTGCACGCGCAACCAAGCGAGATAACTCGTACGTAATTGCCCCGAGTGTATTGGCTTCGTAACATCTTTTAACGAGCGCGCACGTGTGCGAAAAAGCGTCAACGGTCAACCAATTACGATTCAAAAGGAAAAAAGAAGTTCGCTAAATCGTTCACCAATAAGTTATTACGTCGAATTATTTCTCGAAATTGTACAAAAACAATTGTAGTGAATCATAGATTAACTGGCATTCGTTTGAAACAAACTATGAATCATCAACTATGGATCAACTTCTCGCTTTCTGTACATTTCCTAATTTTGGTAACGGAGCAAACAATTAGCGCTCAATGTTCGAGCAAACAAACGATTAACCATCGAAAAAGTTAGATCAGCCTATGACTTTAAACGATGATCATAGGCAATGCAAAAAACGATTTTTATCATTCCAACGATTTTCGAACGTAATATCTTTTCCTTCTATTTCTTCGCTTCGACTCGTCATTCTCCAATTTCAGATACCGATCGCAATTTTCAAACTGAAAAATGTGACCGTAAAGCGGATCCGAGCAAAGGAGTTCGCCACGTATGCGTTTCTTCTGTAATATTCGCGCACGTACCGGAAGCGGCTTGCTGCAATCATCTCTCGGTTAGTATCGTATCGTACACTCATTCATTCCCGCCGGTGAACTCGGCCGGTCTGGCAGGTTTTACCTGGCAGAGGCGAAGGCCAGAAAGAGAGAGGCCTATGTCGAGGAGAAAGAGAATCGGAGGATTGGTAAATCGTGCGTCATTGAAGATGCCGCTCGATATCCTCCGATTGTCCTCGAATATAAGCTGCTTCAAGCCGCGTAAATTCTATTTAGGGATCGTATCTTGAGAAAATTGCACGCGAATAAATTTCGTTTTTTTTTTTTTTTTTTTTTTTTGTAACGGATCAACGGAATGTTCGCGCGACACTTTTTTCGCGAGTTTGAAAATTGGGAAAATTACCAGTTATCGTCGAATTGATTTTTTTTTTTTTACTTCGATGAAATTCTACAACGTACGAGACAGATTTTTACAATTTCTTTGGTAAAGAGTGAAATAACGTTGAATGACATGTTATTACGCGGTAGAAAATGTAATTTTGGTATTGGTCCCTGGGCCAGGTTTACCTTGAACGTTATTAATTTCGAGACACGAAAAAATATTGGCCGTGTTCATTGAGGAACGAGACGAGACGAGACGAGATGCGAGTTTGACGCGAGTTTCGCATGAACTCGTTGTTGCGACACTCTGATGCAACCGGGACGAATAGAACAAAAATATGAATAACTCTTATCACAATATGTTTCATTGACTATTGCGAAACGGCATTTATGCTAACGTGCATTGCGCTCACGAGAATTCTATGGTATTATCTAACGTTATCTCGATACTTTGTTTCTTTTCTTTTTTTCGTTTTTTTTTTTCATTCCTTTTATTATCGCGTGACTTTCGTTGTAATCAAAATATTACAATCCTTACAATAGTTTTTTTAAATTGGTGGAAAGAGTTTTTCAAATAAGGAAAACGAATGAAATGGTAGTGAGATAACTAATTATGGAATTGCAGATTTTTAAGATATGTTAGATATTTGTTATCATTAGAATTAGACGATTTATTTTGTTTATTTTCATCGTCGTTAATATTTATAATATTTTCAATATTTTTAATATCGCGAGACAGTAACACTTAAGAATATCAAGAGAGATATTTACGCTCTTCAGTTTTTTTCCCTTAACACAAAGTTAGTATTCACGCTTCAGAAAGCATTTATCTTGAAATTCAGTTTAAAAAAAAAGTATCGTTTTATTATTAAATATTTATTTATAAATAAATATTATGCTTAAATATATATTTTATCTTATGTTAAAAACTTGACAATTAATACTTGTGATCAATAATCAATACGTATTTATAATTACCGATTAATTGAATCGATCGATTAAATCAAACGTTTTTTTTTTTTTGGCGATTCACTTTATTTAATCGCAAGCATTGATCAAACGATCAAATTAAAAATTTTAATCGATCGATATTCATTTATCATATAAAAGATCTATATATTTCATTCGATAGATTATATGCGATTAATAAAATTTCCACATGTACTTCTTTACGCATGTTTGTACATTTTAAAATATTTAAATGTAATAACAAATTTATTTATTTATTTTTTAACAGGATACACTAGCTCGACTATAAAAAAATTAAATCCTATTTACGCAGAAAATTTCTTTAAATTAAATCGGTATCTTAAAAATGGCTGTCGATATCAAACAAAAAGATCAACGAAAGGGTGATTCCTTTCGCGAAATCATTTCGAAAAAGCGTATGCGCGTAAAAGTGGATCAGGTCGCGGTTGAATAGAATATTTCCAAATAACATAATAGAGGAGAAGGAACGATTATGTGAGAGAAACGATGGATTTTATGGATCTCGTTATCAGGGCCGTTTCTCAATCGGTCGCCTCGCGGCGTGGCACGTGAGCAAATCGAGCCAATCCCCGGCCTCCCTCGTTCACCGACCAACTTGCTCTCTTTCGTAACCGGAGACAGCCAAGGATCGGCAGAACCACCATTCCGCGCGATAAAAGCATCATCCAGCCTTTTTTTTCCAAAGGGGATGACCTTCGTCGTCTCGAGAGGCCTCAGACACTTTGGATTCGGCCGGGCAGGACCGCGTCACCGCCGCTCTTTGCAATATCGATTTCGAGGTCGGCCCGATCTTACGTTTCTAATACGAGTTAACGAACTATTGCCATGTCGCAAGCGAGGGTCGTTATCGTTACTAAAAATCTCGTTAAAAGTTAAATTCTTTCTAATGTATCCATGTACGTGTAAAAATATTTTTTATTTTATTCTTTTTTTTTCTCTCTCTCTGCTTTTTTGCTCGATATAAAATTGTTCGATTTAGCGAAAGTATAGATACGAGTCAGGGGAAGAGCAACTGTTATCGTTTGGAACGATGATCGTTGTAAGTAAAATGAAATAAATGAGTAGAAAGTCGACTTATCGGTTGAGCATTATTTCGGTCGATCGTGGTAGACGCGAGTCACGAGAAACTCTTTCGTTGTGAAGCTTATTACTAATTCGCTAACGAGCAAAGGAATGATATCATTCGTTGTTTTGAAAGGTCGAGCTTAAACGAACGAATATTCGCGCACCGATCAACCTGATACCGTGAATGGGTAGCTTGTTGATTTTTAAACGATCGAACAACGCGTTGCGAAATGGGAATTTTGGTAAGATAATAACGAATACTTATCTTTGGAATAAAGTAAAATTTATAGAATTGGTGGAAATATTTCGATCAATTTATGAATATATCACATTTATGAATTCCTTTTTTAAATAATTAAATACTAAAAAAAAAAAAAAAAAAAAAAACAAAGTTCGATTATTTCGATGATATTCGATCTAATGATTGCAAAAAGATCAATACGGTCGAACTTGACATCGCACGAGGTTTTCCTCGTGGCTTGAAGCATTCGATAAATTGCATTCGCGACGTATCCTTGCCGGAATGACCCAGTTACACGCTTAAATCCCTTGAAATCGTACGTACGAGAATTTATCGACTCACGGCTGAAGGCCGTTCGAGAGAATCTTTTCTGTCCAACCATCGAATACTAGTCGATGCGTCTCTCTTGCCACTATACTTGTTCTATCTATTGTTTCTGCATTTAACTCTATCTTACTGAGCATAAATATGGAATTGTTTATTTTTCTCTCGATCGATATCAAAAATTATAAATTTTCAAATTTTTTTCGCTACGATTTTTGATAAATAAATATCCATCTCAGTTTTAACCGATTTCATTTTCAAATTTAACTCTATCACTCCGCTACGTTTTTCCCAGCAATTATAAGTATTCTTTCCCCTGGAGAGAAGAACTTAATGTGTCTTCATCCGCGATCCAGTTTTACTCGTTCTTCCTGTGGACCGTGGGATTTTTAACGGCGAATTAGAGACGAACCGGATGCAACGTATGTTTCGTTACCGCCTCGTACATCCGCAAATTGCAATTGTGTGCCGACACAACGCGTGCGCGCCAAAGTTATTGACACTCTGACATCATCTTTCATCATCGTTTCGCGATTTTCTTCAAGTCTTATCTTTTTTCTATCTTTCTTCCATCTCTGTCTATCGTGCAACGAATAATTAACCGTGATGCGTAATAAATCGTAATCATTTTTGCTCGATCACTGTTACGTCGTTTTGAAAAAATTATTTCCCCCCTTTGGATCGCGTGATCGATCCAATTTCTCGCACGATTTTCCTTTTGAAATTATACATGGTCGAGGATAAAGAGAAACGTGAAAGGAGTTCGATGATAATTTCGCCTTGAAATGTTCCGATGTAGCAATATTTCAACTTAACAGTTTAGTTAATGAAATTTAAATTCTAAAAAATCTTTTTATAGCGATAGTTCGAGAAACATGTTTTTCGAGTTGTGCTACTTTACAGCTCGAAGATTTTTTAAAATATTCTTGCGAACATAGAAAAATCGAATTTTACTTTCTTTCGAGATTCCACATAATGAAGAGATTTGTACGTATATGTTTCATGTTTATTTTTTTCTAAGGAAGTTATCTACTCACTACACATTTACATGATGTTTTGCGTTTAACTTCTGCAAAATCAATTTTCTTAATTTTTTTTTTTTATCTGTGCAAAACAACTATTTGTGGAAGAACTTAGTTTTATTTGAAATTACGACATCGTTTGATTCGTTACAATATATTAATAAAATACAATGATTTATTCTCTCAACGAAAAATCGTTAGTTTTTAATTTTAGAAATCAATCTTTAACTATTCTAAAATTTACACAAGCTCGTTCAAATGCTAAATTTATACTTTCATGAGTTTCACATTGTTTTTCAAGTTTACTTAAATACGAATGCAAATATAACAAATAATATGCAATTAAAAAGATCTTTAATTGCATTTTATCATTTCTAAAAATAGTATTGCAAAAATCAGAAATAAAATAGAGAAATAAAATAGTTAATAAATTATTCTTCGAGTATTGCATACGAAGTAATTTGCATAAACACTATGTAATAATAATAATCGTACAGAAACACTTCTAGAATATTTCTTTTACAAATAAGCTTTGAAACATGTAATAAATTTATGATCGATACATGGAAAACAGGAGGATAAATATACATACATATTTAAATTCATGCGTTTTTCCACCACATAAATAATTACGTTGTGCTTATAAGTATGTTAATTACATAATTAAAAAGATTTCTTCACTCGTACCATCATTTGTCCCTGTCACACAAAATGCACTTTGATTGGTACGAAATTATATAAACTTGTGTTGTTCGTTTTTAATCATCCGATAAATTTTCAGAAATTAACGTGTAATTTAATAGTAAGTTAAAGTATTTTACGAGTTTATTAAAAAAGCGTTAAAAACAGCGATTTAATATAGATATTCGTCGAAATAAATGTTTTTATTGGGATTTTCCTACAATTATTTTTTAGAGAATGGACACGATTCCTGATTAAAATTACGCAAACTATTGTGAGAACTATGAACGAAAATATACGTGTGATAAATTCAAATGAATTTATTAATTCAATTGTAAAATTATTTTTTATATTATTACTACTTCAAGAAATATATATCGTAAATTATATCGAAAGAAATTTATTTCAGGATGGTGAATGAAATACTTTCAATTTTTATTAGAATATATCCCCTTTTCGCACAATACACGATAATCGAGAGAACAGAAAGTGTAATAACGTTACGTACGTATCTCTAACGACGTCTCTAACGAATGCAACTATGTTTCTTAAACGAGAAACGCTCTCCTAAGCTCTATTAGAATCGCTGACACGGAAACGGAAACGTTCTAGAAACCGCGGCATTAAAGTGCATCCTCATTACCGCAATTCGTAACGCGTATACACAAAACGGGCAATAAATCTTTCATAACACGGACGTGTCTGGAATGGAAATTATTATTAGAAACAAAATAAAATGGTACGAAAATTGTGAAAAGGTGTGAAATATTATTTTTGCAAAAAATTCAATCAAACGAATTATAAATTTATAAAATTATCCTAAAAATATTCTAGAATTCATTAATAATACATCTACGTACAGATCTAAATTTATCATTAGATGGACACGTGTGAAAACAAAACTCGTTCTCGAAAGAGTTTATTAATTCTTTGTTCATATAGATAAGCGCATTGCGAGAAATATGTTGTTTTTTTGTCGATGATTCTGATTTTCTATGAATCTCAATGTCGACATTTTAATATAATTCTTAATATTATTGCTGTTAGTGTTAGTATTCGGGAAATTTAAAATTTAAATATCGTCGATTTTTAAATACTATCAATAATAAAACTAAGATTATTAAAATTAATACCGACGTTACAAGAATCATCGAGAAGAAATAAATATTGAAATATAGAAAAAATTTGAAAAAATATAGAAAAAATTCGTTATTTCTTTTTACTCACCGATTATATTAACAAATGTTTCGTATATTTAGACACAATTTTTGACACACGATTCTCGAAATGAGTATACTTGTGTCATATATTGTGAATATTATTGCACGACAATGAACGTACTAATTATAATAATAATATCGAGAAAGGAGTTCAGAATTCATAATTCACATTGGAAGACTAAACAATTGAACGCAAAACTCGACAGTGGTTCGAAAGATTGTAAACCCAAATAATCGATTATCGACGTTACATATTGGTACATAAGGTATACGATATAACCTATTTACGTTACATACAATACATTTATTGTACACGTTAAATAAATATTTTTACTTTTCTCTAATTCTGTCTAAATTCGTAATATATGAATTAACCTATTTAAATTGAATTATTCATTTTATAATTCAATTTTACGCAAGTATCCAATAATTTTAATTGGGATATTACATCTTTACCCGTATACTAGACAAAAGAATACGAAAGCTCGATTCGCATGTGGCGAACAATAAACTTGAAAATACCAGCGTTATCGATTTCGCGCGAAATTGCGTCAGATTACGATGCAGTTCGAGTGAGTGCAGGAAATGATAAGCGGTGAGGTCGTAATCGTACGAGAACATTCTCATGTTTCCTATAACCATTCATAATTGGCCGTGTCGAGAAAAGACGCACACACACCACGGGATTGTATTATTACATTAGCGATTGACAATGAACATAAAAATGAGGGAAACGGTTGAACAGATCCCTTACAACCGTTTCCATTGCTCGGCTAAATTAAAATTCTTCGTCTCTTGTTCCGGATATGACGGCGTCGCTTACGAGTTTCCGTCCTCGCTGTAGTACCATATATATCGTACCACATTTCTAACGAATAACGTTATCCTATATCTCTCTATCTATTATTGACAACGTTAATGCTCAGATGCGGTTTTGATAGAAACATTTCCTCGTTTAAATATAATTTAAAAATGATTTCCAAGTAAATTCTACCATAATATTATTTATATGTTACTTTATTTTATTTACAAAAATTATTATCCAAAGAATCTGAAAAAAAAAAAATACCTCGAAAAACACGAGAAACGCGCTACTTTCGTTTCATTTCACCCTTTATTTAAGCGTAAACGACACAAAAGATCGATACCTGGATAGGATCGTGCTTAATCCGTGCGACAAATTCAGGAACAGCAAAGTTTTGAAAAGAAACTTTGAGGGAAACTCGGGCGACGAATGAAGCCGCGTTTGCGGAGAATCCTCGGCAAGTGGGTTCGAACACGCGTCCCTCATCCCCTTTCGTTTTTCCCCTTCCGTTCGAGGTAAGAAGCGTGGTGCACACGCATGCACTCTCCCATCCCGTTCCCCCTCCTCTTCCTCAATTTTCGAGCGGCTTGAAAACGCCGCTCCCTTTTGAACGCTTCTCGATCGCGGACATCGTTTTGTCCGATACGAAAATCCGGGAAAAGCGGATTTCCCCGGACGCGGGCAAGCTTTCAATACGCCGGATGGATCGCTTTACATTCGACTTCCGGGGGAGAGTACCTGAGATCCGACCGGGATATTTTTCGGGGGCGAGGAAGAGTGGAAAGGGATGAAAGGGAGAAACGAACGGTACCCAGCTGCCCCTCCTTCCCATTCTCTTGGCGCCAGGGAAAAATATTTATATTCTTTCACCGGGGCCCGGGCATTGTGCCACGCGGAATTCTAATTCGCAGCACTATTTCTGATATATACAGTGCCGTTCAAAAGTGCTGATATACAGTACCGTTCGAAAGTATTTTAATTAAATTTATATTAATTGCTCGTCGTAGAAAGTAATTCTAATCTAGGATTTCTTTAAAATATTATAATCATTGAATCATTTCGAAGTTTGAAATATAGTATAGAAATATATTGAGAGTAAAATAACGATTTGAATCGATATTAATCTGTCGAGGAATAAGCGAAACTTTGTCACAGAAATTACAGAGACTATATAATTTCTATCATTTAATTTTATTAGCAAGATTCCAATTATACTGACACATTTGTTTACGATAGTTTTGTCATTGGGTGCAATGACGCGATTACAGAAGAGGGCCGAGCCAAAAGGGTGTCGCAACGCTGGAATGTCTTCAGGCGTTTTCAATATTAAAGATGACTAGGTAACAAACGATGACTAACAGCGCTGTATCATCGAATGGAACTATAAGCCACAAGTATATATTGCGCGCGAGTTCGTTGTCCCTCGCGGTTAAAAATTTCTTTGTTACTTTACATTCCGGAAGTGAGCCATCCCGAAAAAATTTATCAATCACCAGTTCACCAAAGTTCCAAGAAGTTCTCGATAAAATTTTCGAGAAAACGTTTCAACAAATATTTCGAACTAATATATACACGTGATTAATGATACAATGATTCGTACGTATCGATACGTAAGAAATACGGTACGTACGTTCGAGTACGTTCGCTTACAGCCATTCACAATTATTTATTTCTCGAAAATGAAATTGAAGCGAGGAAGTGGTATTATATTTACGGTTTCAAGTGGCATAAATCTCGCGCCAACTTTCGACAGCGATGAAATTTCAAAATATCTCCCCATCGCCGCCATAAATCGTTCCATTGTATAAGATGATGCTGCGTAACGAGGTACGGGCAAATATGGCAGTGTACACGCAATCCGAACAATTTGCCGATAAAATCGCGATCCGGAAGAATAGTCGCTTCGAGCGATCGTTCCTCCTTGCATGTCTAATATCGCCTACGAAACGATCTTTGCCATCGTCGAGACCCACACCGAGAATCGACGAAAAAAAAAAAAAAAAAAAAAAAAATCATTGCTGAATCAGCAATGCAAACGAGAATTCGCGCCTACTTTCACGTTGTTCGAGGAAAGAAAAGGCCTTCTCGATCCCTGACGCGGTGTATATTTTTCCATCTTTCTTTCGTACACGTTCCTTGTAACATTCGAAATTTGTTTGTTTGATCCAAATAAAAACTGAAGAAACTGGATTTCCTCAAAAGGATGCTCCATAAGATTCATAAGTGGTTGAGAACCATCGTTTTAACGAGTAATTTTACGACCTCGCTTAACATTTTCAACTTAAGGCCTTTTTTCCTTATTTCCTTTTATTTATCCAATTTTCTGCAATCGTAAAAGCCACGCGTTTACATCGCCGGTTCAAGATAATCTTCTCAAATCTTTTACTCATTTTGACCTTAATTATTTTCGCTTCACTTTCGATCCGTTCAACGATATCTTTTTGGGGATATTTTTTCCCGCGCGTCAAGATCAATTTCTCGGGTTTTAATTACCGTTAGAACCGTGGTCGTGAGAAGCGAATTGGATATTGGCAAATATTGAGTTGGAGCATGTCACGAGCACGTTTGACTTCTGTTCGAATTGCCAAATCGCTTCGAAGCCCGGTATGGTGTGTTGCCAAATCCCCTTGGATCGTGTGTGTTAACGTACGCGTGTACCGAAGTACGGGTTACTTAGAGCCGGGGAGAAGTAATTTACCGGTATAAATTACGTACTTTGCAGCTTTCGTAAGGATAACAGGTTTTTGCGCGATGCTTAGCGGCGCGGCTATCGAATAATTCAAAGGCCAATTGGTTAAAATCTAGTTGAAATTGCGCGAAAACACCTTCCGCCTTTTTTTCAGTAATTGAATTACTTAATTTCAGGTAATACGATCTCGCACGAGTCGACTCGAAATCGTTAGTTCGAGTAACTAGACTTCGATTGGACGCGTGTAATTATAGAAAATAGCTATTCGAAATCTAACGAAGCGGTGATTTTATATATATATATATACACATGTATATACGAGTATATCGATTGTAACTTTGATTATATTTTTTTTTTATTTAATTAATACAAGAATGTTATGCAATGATCGAAGATAAAGTTCGAAAGAAATTCGTTCGATAAAGATATTTGATATTAATATCGAGAAAGGAGGTTTTTAAGTGAAATAACTTGGGCATGGGATGCTCGAAATAATTTTCCAACTCGTTAGAGATGCACGTTAAGCGATGAATCGAGAAAAGAATGCGAGTGGCGATATGAGTTACGGCACCTTGTCCCTTGTAAGGTATCCTTCGATCATCTGGAGCCACGTGTCCCTGTAAATGGAAACACGCCGGCTAATAATAAACGGGAAGAGCGATGGAACTGAATGGTGATCGAAGACTGCGAATTTTTAGAAACCACGTATATTTTTATCCCTCTTTATATCCCTTGCGCCACGTGTGCGAGGAGATAATAATATTTCCATGGATTGTTATTGATCTTCTTTTTTTTTTTTTTTTTTTGTTTTTTTTCTTATATCCTACGAGAAACGCGATTCGTATTTGTCTCTCGATCAATATCAATAAGAAGAAGTAAATTTTACATGTATAAACAATTCCGAAAAGTGAGTAGATTAATATCATTATTTTTAATGCAATGTTGCAATTTTTAATTTACATCAAGTTGCAACAGCTGACAGCTTAAGACGAATTTATCGTTATGTAACGATGTATTTCGATAAGAAAAACAGTTCACACCTCTTAAACGTTAAAACTTGATTAATAAAACGAAGTACACGCGAAATAACTTAATGAATTCAGATTGTGATCGTTTTTAATTAAAATTAATATCTGATAGAGAATCTAAAAAGGAAAAATAAACTGAAATTAACATTTTGCATAAAATTGAAAAGCTTGGCTAGAATTTTAATTTTCAAATGTGTATTTTTTTTTTTTTTTTTTTTCTTTTTTTAAATCGAAAGTAGCACGAATGAAAATACCTGTCTTCATCTCGTTTGCAACGTATCGCGATATCTTTCTAGGTCGATTTCGTTTATAATAATCTCTTTTTTTTTTTTTTAATCGTCGATATCTTTGCTTTGACACTTTTAATACCTTTATCATCTTTGCATATTTGATTTTATCTGTACCGGTTTCCACGTATTTACCTGTATATATGTAGATACGCAAATTCACCTGAGAAAACAAAAGAATTTCGAAACTCGCCGAGAGAAATCTGTTTAATCGGTGTGTGTTCGGTTTACCAAGAATATCTCGATATTGCGAAATCTAAAATTTTGATAGGTGATTAAAGGATTCATTCTCAACTACCATGAATCACTCGAAATCCCACCCTATGAGGGGAATATGTGACACGAAATCCATGAATCATCCCTTCATGTAAAACCTAAGCAATAGGGTATCCCATACACCGATATTTCCCACTCAACCTCCTCCCGATGAAAGATCCGAATCACGTTTTGAAAGGAGGCATTTTGCCATTCATTAGTCCCTCGAAATTCTAGACGTCCACGTGAAATACTTTCTCGTTTCACTCGGGTCGGTTAGTGCGGTCCTGTCGTGGGCAAAGCGTGGAAAAGAAAAAAAAAAAAAAAAAAAAAAAAAACAAGGCGTGCACGAGACTCGATACTCCAGCTTGCTCTAAGGTATCCTTCGCGTATAATCCTGGTTATCTCGTGCCTGCATGCCTCTGCAGGCACATCTGCCACCGTCGAAGAAAGAGGAAATTGCTGCGAGTTGGCCCGTGGAGAATGGACCTTGTGTTCTTGCACTTCTTGGACCGGTGCGCGTAGGTATACACACATCTAACACCTGCCTTCTTCGTAAGTTATTCCATTCCTTTTCTTCTCTCTCTCTCTCTCTTTCCCTTTCTCCGTTTCCTATTCATCCTTGTCGATTACCTTATGGCGAGAAAGGCAGAGAAAGAGAGAGAGAGAAAGAGAGAGAGAAAGAAATAATGGGACGAAGGAGCAGGGCTCGTGCTGCTCGTCCATTCGATCCTTCGGTTACCTGATCTTTGTACGTTTTATGGTCAACCTTGCCTCGTCCGAAATTTCCGGAAACTGTTCGAGAATTCTTCTTTTCGCATATACGTATACACGTATTTAAATTCTTTAAGTCTTTAAGCTCTGGACTTTTACTAAGCTCTGGATATTTCGGATATTGTCGAAGTGATTTTTATACGGATTGGAGGAATAATATCTTTGGGATACGCGTGATGTTTTTGAGAGAACGTGGCAATCACGAGAAGTAAATAAGAAGCGTATAATAAGTAACGGAAACAGACCATGTGACCAGTTAACGCCACTTTGGACTCGTGAAAATGACAAATTCCAAATTTGTTATTTCGCGGTAATAAAATTACACGATGTTCGTACAAGGCATGAATCCATAGTGTAGGAAATATTTCCAAGTAATGGCGGCAAGAAAGTGAGTTTCTCCACGAGTGGCAAGACAATGCATCATCGATTTCTCAGGCCTTCCCCGTGGCCAAGCGCGTCGAAACACGTCCATCGAAGGCTGTATTTATTTGGGTCGCGGACACCGAGGGAATTATCTGCTCGATCCTTCCGCTCTTGCAACGTCTCTGACCCCCATTCCTCTTTTTCGTTATCGGTCTTTATCAACGAAACCGCTTCGCGGCTAGTTGTGCATTATTTTTAACCGATTGCTCGCGAACTTTCGCGAAGCAACCGTCTGGACGGTGTTACGAAATCGCGAGTAGGCCGAGCATCTTTCTGATTTATAATTGCAAGGGTGATGAAGTTCCAATGAGATCGGTTTATCGTTATATTGTATAGGGAGAAACCGATCTTAATAGGTTCAATATATCTTAATTGTGTTTCGAATCGAAAATTGATATTGTTATATTTAGAAATATATGTGAAATAGTTCGAGATATTTTGCGTGCACGACAAGCATTGGAAATCGAAGTTGATCAAAATTGTCGATACTTTTCAAATATAATCTCTAATCAAGAGGTATCTTTATGATTTTGTTTTATTATGTTCAAAGATATATTTTGTCCTTTTTTTTTTAAATTAATGTTTTAAACTATGTTCAAAATATATTATGAGGTTTAAACGTGACTCACCGAATTTCAGATTTTCTAAAATGTCGGGGGAAGAGGCACGATCATCGCGCAAGGAAAGGCAGGAAGATAAGACGGATCCGGGTGCTAGTAGACACGGGAACTTCATGAATTATTACCAATTCCATCCTGCGGAAGAGCGCGTGCGACAACTTCCGCGTGGCGTATGGCGGTCTGCCCATCCGGACCGGAAATACGTAGGCCTAGACGTCGGCTGTAACGCGGGGGTAAGGCTGAAACAGCTGTCAGACAAAATAGGATGAGTCGTGACCGTGATCCGAAAATTACAAACGACAACCGTCTAAATTTAGTCGATCTTATCCCTTCTCGACGATCATTCTTCCTTCCGGAAATTCTTTTCCATTTATGAGAGATATTTTTCAATTTAAAAAAATTACAAATATTTTAAAAAATTCTTCTTCGATCCCACATATTTAGAAAAAAAAAAAAAATTCATCTTCTTCATCAAAGGATATCTCGTAAATATCGCAAATCGTATTTAACGATTTCAGGACTTAACATTCGTGTTGCACGACTTCCTCGAGAAAGCTTTATCGGCCGATCAGCCGAAGGAGATCAGTTTGCTCGGCGTGGACCTCGATCCGATTTTAATCGAGCGGGCACGGGAACGTAATCCACACCCTGATCGTATTATTTTCGAGTGCGTCGATTTTTTGACCGAGGATTGTGACCGAGTCCTGAACGAGCATCTTGGCCGATTCGAAAAGTCACGATTCGACGTCGTGTTCTGTTTCTCGATTACGATGTGGATCCACTTGAACCACGGGGACGAAGGACTGGTGAAATTTCTAAGAAAGGCTTGTTCCATCGCCGACATGATAGTGATCGAGCCACAAGTCTGGAAATGTTACAGAAACGCGTCCAGAAGGCTTAGACGATCGAAGGCTGAGGATTTCCCATTGTTGAAAACGTTGAAATACACTGGAGATCCTGTTGAGCATATTGAACGTATATTGAGGGAATTTTGTAATTTTCGAAGAGTCATGGTTACGAAGAACAATGAGTGGAAACGGAGACTATTAATTTATGCGAGGACGTGAGCTATCGCTCTTGAGATTGATGCATTTCCGTACGCTAATCGACGTCGAATGAGCGACGAGGATATAGTACATATATATATATACATATATATATTATTATTATTATACACATATATATATTTTATGCGAATGTGGTTAAGAATATTAATACAATTGGTGGAATAATTTCTGATAGATGATTTGCATAGAGAAAAGATAAATGATTTGCATTAATGAAAAATATCAAAGAAAAGTTATCAAATTTTTGGAAATTTTTGTTTATTTTTTATATATTTAATTTTCCGTAAGGTTGTAATATGTTGAAGTTTAAAATTGGCTAACTTCAAGTTTCATTTTGATACATTTGATTGATTATTTAATACAATTATTTACAATGATACATAATATTTAGCTATTATATTTAGATAATTTTGTTTTTTTTAAATAATTTTAAGTTTCTGAAATTTCGAATATTCAAATGTAAAAAAAATAATAATCATTTTGAAATATTAAATTGTATGTCAAATTCTTTATTCTTTATCTGTAAGATATAAATACGTATAAATTTATCTTATTCTTACGTTAACTTCCTCTTTTAGAACGTCAGAAATAATTGGAAAGCATTGAAATATTTCTGTACGTGATTCATATGTAGATGTTCCAAATATTAATTTAGACCTATATAAATTTTTTTCACATATTATATAAAAAATCGATATGAACTTTCTAATTAACCAAAGATAAAAATATCAATTATTAATCCTATATAAAGTGACGTAATAATGAGAGAAGATAGAAAAAGAGTAAATAATAAAGATTAGTAGAGGTTACAATTACTTGAAGGGAAAGATTCTGAGAACGACGCGAGATGGCAATACCGTACAAATGTTTGTTCTGCTGATGGCGAAGTACGAGCATAACAACAAACTGACATGAACTCTGCGAGCAAGGTAAGCTAAAAGGCATCTGTTGTCGCCGATTTTAGGCAGTTTCCCGCCATATAACACTTAACGGTCGTTCTCCCCCACCGCTCGTCTTCCTTTTTCTACGTGAGTCACGTGCTTTAACCCTCGAGTACTCTAGCAATGGAGTCTGTAAGCGGGCATAAGGTTAGGTTATGATTTCCTTTAACATTTTTTTTTCTTTATTCTTCGACAAAATTGTTTAATAAATTGATATAAATTCTCTTTTTGTAATTGTTTAATAAAAATCTGTGAGAAGAAGAGAATATAAATATTAATTGCACAACAAATCATTCAAGCATTTCAAATATTAATTGTTTTAGGTTGGTGAAATTTTCACCGCAGCCGGAGCAGCATTTAACAAGTTGGGAGAATTAACCATGCAATTACATCCTACGACGGACTCACCAGCAGGGTAATTGAATAAAAAATGTATATGCAATAGCTTTTTTCCCATAAATAGCGGTAATGCATCTATTGCTTTCGCTTCAGTTTACATGACACTATCCGCGTTAGAGAAACGCGGGAGAATGTCACGTGGTGTAGCCTATTAACCAATAAGAGACTTTCACACTCTACAGCTTTGTTCAATTTTTATGTGCGAATTGTTTAAATTTGAAAAAATTTTTTGCTATAATATTATCATTTTTTGCTATTACACAAAAATATTATGATTTTTTCTTTTATATTAATAATAAAAATAAGATAAACATTATTCACGTTTTTTGTTACCTACAATTTATTCAAAAATTATTAATGCATGTAAATAAAAAAATATATAAAATTTTAATTATTTTTTTATCATCATTAGTGATTAAAAATTAAATAATTAAGAATAATTTTGCATCATAATTGCTTTATTGCAAAAGAAATGGCTGGCTGTATTTTTACATAATTTTTTGTGTCGCTTGATCTGTAGTAAATGGACTGACGAGGAAATTGAGATGCTCCGTCACTCGGTAAAGACCTTCAGTGAAGACTTGAACAAAATAAGTGAACACATCAAGGGACGAACGGTGTAAGTGAATAAGGCTACATCGAGCCCACGGTCGTTCCTCAATTTCTCTACGTCAGTTTCAGCTCAAAATTAACCGAACATTTTGACTTTTTAGCTCTCAGATTCGGACAACACTGAAGAAGAAAGCATTTGAAGAGGCTGGTGTTCCAATTAGACAACAAATGCTTTCCCAACAATCATCGCAATCAACCGTTCAAGTATCGAAACAACAAGGAAATCAAGGATTAATGGGAAAGTCAGCAGAAGTAACGTTAAACATGTTAAATGCACCAGAATCGGAAGTAGATGTTGAAGGACTGCCAGAAGAAGTAAAACTTGAGTTCGAGGGTGCGACGGAAGAAGTTGCCTCTTAATATCGAGAGTGATCTCAAACGTGTCTATTTCTAATTTCAATTTTTAAATTTAAGATAATTTTCACATAATATATTTAGTATTAAGTAATATGTACATTCGATAAGTTATGTTTCTCAAAAAAAAAATTTTTAAAAATTGATCGTGTTTTTTCTTCATGTTTCTTTTTTACCGACTCAATCTAGTGTTTTGAGGGCGCCACAAGAAAATCATCAATAGAGATGTAAGTTGGCAGCTATTCCAAATGAAGTGATATGCATTAGTAAATAGAGATTTTTTTGTTGATCTTTTGGTATTTGATTGTTTCGCGGCTTACGTTAGTTTTTTTCACATGACGCATATGATTGACAGATTAGCAATGACACGACTGGCAGCGTACCTAACTTGTTCAAGTTAGTTAATCGGTAGCATTCACTGGCTAATCTCCGACTGCATCCTTCATTTTATTATTTAAATTGCAGTTGTCTCTCATTTTATAGAGGGATTGGCTCTATGTATTCGATCAAAGTGTAATGATTTATACGGTGAATTTAAGTGAACGTTTTGGGACACCACCTGTAGCTTGTAAACATTAAAATATCACGATTAAACGTAACAATGGAAGGAGGCATATTAGAAAGTCCAGAGACTACTCTTGAGAGATACGATGATGAGATTGCGCTTCAAGCTTGCTGTAGTCCTAAAAGGAGACTGCATAAGTTTATTGGCCTCGCATTGATGTGTCTCTTAGGCTTTGGTATGATTGTCAATGCTATGTTATCTTTACAACCGATCGAGTAGCCATTGTTTATATCTGATCGTTCTTGTTTCGGTATATTACAACCTCATTTTAAATATTTTAAGGCCAAATTATTTGAAATATTTAATATTTATAATTGGATTTTTTATTTTTTTTCGGTTAAATTCTTTATAAGATAATTTCGATTGCGAAATGTAATAATTTTATTGATTAAATCTTCTAATATGTAAGATTGGTTTTTATAAATGTAAACATCGAATTCTGTACTTCGATATTTAGGATTGCATATGTAACGAAATTCTAATGAATTTATAGAATTATAAAAAATATAATTTTATTTCTTTTATTATTAATTCAGAAAATTTATGAATGAAAACATATAGTATTTTGACTGAATTAAAATTCAATTTGATTTTAATACAAAAAAAAAAAAAAACTCGCGACTTTTTTATTTATACGTACAACAATGTTAACTTCATTTTAAAATAAATTATTAAATTTTATTTTTAATTAAATATATAAATATTATTTTAATAATAGTCAAAATAATCATAAAATAAGTTGTAATATTTAATTTTTATAATGTAAAAAAATTTATAAAATCTTGTTTTTATTTAATTAACTATTCGATTGAAATATATTTTTTAAAAAATATTATAAAATTGCATTTTATATATCTATTTCTAAGTATTTATCGTTTAATATATATAATACAAATAATAATTTCAATAATTATATGTAAAAATCTTACGAATTATCTCAATCTTAATCATGCTTTACTTTTCTTCCGTTTTTGATTCCATTTGGACTTCAATTCGGAGTCCAACTAAGAGATAATATATACATTTATACATATACATGTATATTATCTGTGCAGCCATATTATTCAGATCGTTTTAACTCGCAATAAAGTCTATTATTATAAAATTAATTTTTTTTTCGAAGTTATATTATTATTATACATAATTTTGGGATTATTTTACAAAATAATATAAACTGTATATGCGTGGATTTAAATCATATAGATTATTACTACGTATTTCGAATATTCTTTTAAACGATCAGGTCATAGACCCCTTTAAGATGATTTGCTTATCACGCGACTGCACTTTCATCCGGTCATATCAATTAATTGTATGAAATATTTTTATTTCCAGGTGCGTACTTTTGCTTCGATAATCCTGGCGCCTTACAGGATGATTTTAAAACTGACTTGCAAATGCCAACCAGTAAATTTGTTTTGCTTTATTCCATATATTCGTGGCCGAATGTTATTTTATGTTTTATCGGCGGATTTTTATTGGATAGCATATTTGGCATACGTCTAGGAACAATTATATATATGGGACTTACACTAATTGGTCAAATTATATTTGCAACTGGAGCTATAGTCAATGTTTTTTGGTTGATGATGGTTGGACGTTTTGTGTTTGGGTATTTTTTTTTTTTACGATAAAGATTTATAGCAAATATAAATTTTATGATATTAGAAATAATTTTTATGTTTTTTACAGTATTGGTGCAGAATCATTAGCTGTTGCTCAAAATAGTTATGCTGTTTTATGGTTTAAAGGAAAAGAACTCAATTTGGTATTTGGATTGCAACTAAGTTTTGCTAGAGTTGGTTCAACCGTGAACTTTTTAGTAATGGAACCAATATATAATTACGTATCACAATATTACAAAGGACCACAATGTATCGGCATAGTTCTCTTTCTTGCTGCTCTCACTTGTGTAATATCTATGATCTGTGCATGTGTATTGGGTATTATGGATAAACGTGTAGAGAGATTATTGAGAAGGGGAGAGGGACAAGAGCACGAGGTCGTTAGTTTAACAGATATTAAAGATTTCAAATTAATATTTTGGTTGATTGCCCTCATTTGCATTGCTTATTATGTGGCAATATTTCCGTTTGTTGCTTTAGGAAAGTAAGTATGAATAGAAAGAAATCTTTTTAATTATATTTTACATAATTATACTCATAATTATGTGCAATTGTTTATCTTAGAGTATTTTTCGAACGAAAATATTCGTTTGAACCATCAAATGCAAATACAGTTAACTCACTCGTATATTCCATATCGGCTGTTGCATCTCCCATTTTCGGCTATCTTGTTGATAGAACCGGAAAAAACGTTTCTTGGGTGTTTACCAGTATTCTTGTAACTATAATAGCTCATGGATTACTTGCATTTACATATATGAATCCTTATGTATGCATGATTCTTATGGGAATAGCATATTCTATGCTCGCTAGTAGTTTATGGCCATTAATTGCACTTGTCACTCCAGAATATCAGCTTGGTACTGCTTATGGAATGTAAGTAAAATTTAATACATTTCTTATAATATTAATTTTTGAGATGTTTTAATTCTTGTAATATTATTTTTACTTACAGTGCACAGGCTGTACAAAATTTGGGTTTGGCTATAGTTTCAATTTTAGCTGGTATAATTGTTGATCGGGGAGGATATTTTATGCTTGAAATGTTTTTCTTGGGTTGGCTATGGAGTATGTTTTTTTTTTTAATATTACGATTTTGATTATGTAAACGTTTGCAAAAAATGTACAATTACATATAACATTTTTTAATAGTTTCATTGATAACTGCTGTTGCAATCTGGATGACAGATATAGCAACTAGTGGCGGTTATCTGAATATGACACCAAGTCAAAGGGAAAAATATGAAGAAATACGACGTTCACCGGAAAGTTTCGAAAGAGCGAAGTTATTGGCTCCAGAATCTACTTCGGATTTATCCACTGATGATCTTTTACAACCACAATCTGATATTAGCATTAGAAATCGATATCTTTCTCGTATTGGAGGAATGGTAATCTACCTAATATTTTTTTTTAAAAATGATTATTTAACGAAAAATATAATGCTTATGATATTTCTTATATTTTTTAGGTACCACCTAATGTAAAAGCTCCAATTCATCGGCCATTACGATGACGAATTTTACTTAGATAAATATGAAATAGCTATATTTGTTTAATATCTGAGTAAAAGAATTTGCTCACTGTGTCTTCCTCTTATACAGCATTAATCTGTGATAATTTCTTAATTGATGCGTTTGAAATCAACTAAGATTCATTTTTAACAAATCGATTAATAGATATTTTATTAACGAACTAATGTCGAAATATGTCGAAACATGGTTGAAAAATGATAAAGATATATATATTATTTGTTTTTGATATTCATTATAACTACAAATTTTAATAATAATACGATCTCACGTAACGTAAAACAATGTATTTATAACATTAACACGAACAAATCAAGAATTATTTTCTACCTCTTGTTTTAAAAAAAAGATCTTAAATTAATTGTTGTTTAAAACCTATAACAATTTGTAGCATGTAAATGTATTTTAATGAACATTTAACCATGTATAGCCAAATCAAAACAAAAATCATGATTTATTGTGCTGTTTTTTTTTTTTTATATACCTATTGATATTAATTCAATACACTATATTGTACAATTTATTTATAATAATTGATCATTTTGTTATTATAAAAATAGAATAATAAATAAAAATTTATAATCGTAAAATTTATATTAAAATATATAAAAAAAATTTTTAATATTCCTTTGGTACAGATAATTTTATACATACAAAATGATCTTTATACGATTAAAAATAAATAATTATTAAATTTTGCTCGAAAATAGTAAATCGTTGGATAATTTAGTGTTTATTTTTATTGTCCAATTAAAAGTATCAGAATTTATTAAATATTAATTAGTAAAATGTATATTTTTATATAAAATGTTAAATTGATATTTAAATAATTATAAATAATTTATAATATAAATAATTTTCTTTTTATTTGAAAGCATAAACACTCGATATAATATATTTAAATTAACGGAGGTACGCCATTGGCTATGACGTTTGTCAAGACACTTATTTGTATACAGCTGTAGTGTGCAACACGTGCGTACTCGTGAACACATGTATCGTTGGTACATTCGTCGTTTTTATCCTAATTTTTGGCAACATGGGGGTCCACGATAACGCAGATTCGAAATATATCGTTATGGGTAGTTCGAATTTTTCGAAATTAGCACCGAAACGTCCTACTACCGTGGTGTTCAACGATAGCCCAACCAAAATCTCAAAACACGAAGACAGTCAACAAAACGTTCAGACAGAAAACGTGGATAAAGGAAGCATTACTTTACAACAACAAAGGAAGTCTTTACCAGTCTATAGGCTTCGGAAGCGGTAAGTTCTGCATATTTTCTTTCGTTTTTCAACCAATTCTCGTTGTTATTCTTTACTGTGAACTACATCTTCTTAATAAGCACGCGAAGCATCGTGAAACAAAATGGAGAATCGTCAACTATGCAAAGTTGATAATTCGCTTGTTCCTCGTATAGATGTCACCTTCTATCGAATCAAAAACGCGCGCACTAAAAATTGTATTAAAAGTTATTTTAATTTTTACAAATTAGAAAATTTTAATACGTGTTAAATATCGATTAATATTTATAATTAAATGTCACTATCTAGTCAAATTATTCAAATTTTTTTAATTTTATTTGTTATATCAGTATTGAAACTTGTTTTTTCGTTGACAAAAACTTGAATTTTTGCGAATGCAATATCGTAAAAAACACCTCTATTTATATTATATTTTGCGAGATCATCGTTTTAGAGGTATATTTTAAAATTATAATTTTTTAAAGAATGTATTTGTCTACATTTTTTTAAATCAAAAATCACGACACATTATAATATTGAAGGAAAAATAATGAAAGGAAGTTCAATTGACATTTCATATTTTATCTGTGGTCACGTGCGAAAAATAAATAGATAAGAGCAAATAGTGGGAGAAGGACAGAGATAGAGTAAAAATATTGAAATCAGCGACATCTTCAGTGTGCCGCAAATGAAACACAGAAAGAAAGGACAGAAGATGATAGAAGAAGGATAGAGATAAAACAAAAATCGGCTGGTAGCGCCATCTTTTGAATTTTAAAACATTCAAAGAATCGAGAATCAGCGCCATCTCTCGACTTTACCTTGTTTTAAAGAGATATCTTTGCTACTCGAAAGATGGCGTCATCGGTCAATTCTTATCCTATCTTTATCCTTTTCCTTCTATTTTCTATCCTTGTCCAGTGTGAGTTTCATTTGCGGCACACTGAAGATGGCGCTGATTTCAATATTTTTACCCTATCTCTATCCTTCTCCCATTCCTTTTCCCTCCTTGTCTACACTCGCTTTATCTTACACTCACGCGTTCAAGACAGAGATAACTTCAACTGAACGAACGTTAAAAATTCAATCAATGAATACGTACACTGTACCCTCCTGTTGTACGAAATAATTCAACGAAATATTTCATTCATTCTCATCTTTCTTCCGAATGATTTCAAGATTTAAAAATAATATCCAAAAGAAGATAGAATCGATCAGATCGAATCGAACGAAAACGAAATTGTTTGGAAATCCCATCCATCAACCATCGATCGAAAAAATGAAAAAAACTACTGAACCAATCTCCCTTTTATCGCGTGAATTACGATTCACTTTCGACGTTCCCGTTTCAAAATAACCTTCCTCGAGTATCTTGAATCCGTTTCAGGTTGCTCGAAGAGATTCGCAGGAACAGCACTCTGATCATCATCGGCGAGACGGGGAGCGGGAAGACAACGCAAATCCCCCAACTGCTGCTCTCGTCCGGCATAGCTGGCTGCACCGGGTGCATAGGTATCACCCAACCGCGGAGAGTGGCCGCGGTGAGCGTTGCCCGTAGGGTTGCCCAAGAGCAGGGCGTGGAGGCCGGCAAATTGGTCGGTTATTGCGTCCGTTTCGAAGACGTGACGTCATCTCAAACGAGGATCAAGTATCTGACCGACGGGATGATGGTCCGCGAGGCGATGACCGACGAGATTTTATCGGATTATTCGGTGGTGATCCTCGACGAGGCCCACGAACGATCCGTCCAAACGGACGTGTTGTTAGGGGTGGCGAGGAGGGCGCAGAATTTACGAAAGCTGAAGAACCTGCCGCCGTTGAAGCTGCTCGTTATGTCGGCCACGATGGACGTGGACAAGTTCACCAAATATTTCCAAGCGCCGGCGGTGTATTTGGAGGGTCGTCAGCATCCGGTGAAGATTTATCACGCCGTCAAGTCGCAGGAGGATTACGCGTTCTCCGCACTCGTCACCGCCTTCCAGATTCATCGCGACAACCCTGCCAAGTAAATAAATAATTTATTCCTCCCCTTTCTCTTTCTTTCTTTCTTTCTTTCTTTCTTTCTTTCTTTCTTGAAAATAATTTTATTTATATACACACATATATACACGGAGGAGAAGCGTACCACCGTCCCTGGCAGTAGAAATTTTTTCCAATCCTTATTTCCATTAGTATGCCAATCTCCTCCGCGTATATTTACATACCGTTACTTTTATTAGATTGAGAGGTGAGCAGGTTGGAATACGAAGCTATACGGGAAACTAGGCGAGAGAAGAGAGGCGATTTCCTGAATTCTTCCGTCTTTCTTACAGCGAGGACATTCTCGTCTTTTTAACCGGGCAAGAGGAGATAGAGGCAGCGGCAGTGAGCGCTAGGCAAGTAGCTAAACAGCTGGACGGCCAGGGTTATCCGTCGTTGAAGGTGTTTCCGTTGTATTCCGCTTTGCCCACGCACCAGCAATTGGAAGCCTTCAAACCATCCCCACCTGGAATGAGAAAACTGATTTTGTCCACGAACGTAGCCGAAACTTCCGTCACCATTGGCGGTACGTGTAATACATTGACGTTCGTCAAATACCATCCGAAAATCTCGTAATCCCACCGACAAAAAACTTCCTAACCGCAGGTAGTAGAAACGATGTTGCTCGAACGATGCCTGCAAACTGCAGAAATCGGTCTAGATTTCTTCATTCGGCCGGCATCGGAAACGGAAGAACGAGTTAACCCTCCACCGATGCACTCCCTCGTATGGACACCTCCACGAATTACCGTATTCCAATTCCATTTCTTCCCCTTACTTACTCCCCATTACTATACTCCTCCTCCTCCTCCTCCTCCTCCCTTTCCATCCAGAATCCATCCAGAGAGAAAAGTAAAAAAAAAAAAAAAGAAAAATTCTCTCTCGTCCAAGTCTTGGCAAACCCTTGTAATCTTGCGTAACGGGTTAATTCGGCAAATTTGTTGATCGGGTGAAGAGCAATTTCATTTTCACGGTGGGTCGCAATCCGCTAATATCACGATATCGGAACAGCGGTGCAGCTCGTTCGTGACAGACTTGATTACGGATCGAGCCGCGTTCTCGTGATTACATCCGCGGAGAAGAGAGGGAGAGAGAGAGGGAGAGAAAGAGAGAGAGAGAGAGAGAGAGAGAGAGAGAGAGAGAGAGAGAGAGGATGCGATGGCTCGCGAGGACACACACATACACGCGCACACGATGATATTCCCGATGAAATTACACAGGAATTCGACACGTGATCGACACGGGGGTGGTGAAAGCGAGAACTCATCACCCGACCACCGGATTGGATGTGCTGAGGGTTGAAAAAGTGTCAAAGGCACAGGCGTGGCAGAGGACGGGGAGAGCGGGGCGGGAAGCGGCCGGCAAATGTTACAGAACGTACACGAAGGAGGAATTCGAGAGGATGAAGGAGATGCCTGTGCCGGAGATACAAAGGTGTTCCCTCGCGGGAGTAGCCCTCCAGCTGCTCGCAATCGGGGTTGATATCACCACCTTTGATTTTATGGACAAACCGCCCAAGGAGGCTGTCGACGTCGCGGTCACCTGCCTCGAAAAGTTGGGCGCCGTTAAGGGTGAGAGCAACAGCGTTTTAAATTTCAACTTACGTTACGTACTATGATATCCGGCCGTCGTATCAAATTGCCAATTTTAGAACGAACGAGTAAGTTTATATTTTTTCTACTTGTACTTGTATTTTTATTTTGTCCTTTTATATGTGTATATATGTTTGGAATTATCGTTTATAAATGATGTATTCTGTATATAGATTGTACAGAATCGATGAGACTTTTCGAGGGCGAGGCAAAAAAGTTTGGTTGATATATTATACCGTATCACACGAAGTTGCCAATTTTAGAATGAACGACAATCAGTCGTTGTAAATTCTACTTAACCTATATTTTGCTTATGGTATATCTTTACGTTGTCCTCTTGTATTTCCTTAAAGTTCTTTTTTTCATTAGTTTATTAATCATTTTTTGAACGATATGGCGAATGAACTTAGAATATTATTCCTGTACGAGTTTAAGCTAGCGTAGGGTCACAGTGCACCTGAACCATATCGAAATATTTTAAGGTTAAGGGAGAAGATTCTGTCTAGATGGTGGTTTCAAAAATTCAGATCTGGAAATGAGAATCTTGAGAATGAGGGCAGAGGTAGATCGAAATCCATATTGAACAAAGATAAATCGAAAGGCAAAGTGGAAGCAGAGTTGGACGTATCTCGAATGACAGTTTTCAGATGAAGTGAAAAAATTGGAAAAGGAAAGCTCGAAACGGTACAAGTCATTTTTGAATGGAATCGTAACCTCGTGATGAGAAACGGATACTATACGATGATCGTGCGCGAGATCTGAACAATGGTTGGACGCTAATGAAAATCCTAAACGAATGGCGAAACCGTTGTTACGACTGAAAAAAAGTTATAGTGGTTATACAAGTGGTCTGTAAAGAGAATAATTTGTTGTTCTTTTTTGAAACGAGGAGATAACGTAACAGCAGCATCCTACTGTCGAGAGATCGATTAAGAAACGATCATAGTCAATGACGTGGACCTTCTATTCTTCTGCATAACATCGCTCTACAAAAATTAGCTGAATCGAAATATGAAATCTCACCAGATATTTCACCGATTATCGCTTGTTTGTAGCCATTTACAGTTGTTTTTAAAAAATAAAATACTTGAGAATCGAAGGCAACATTCGAGGAACTTTTTCGCGCTAAAACCATGAAATTTTATAAAAATGGAATGTGTCGGTTGGAATCTCGTTGAGAAAAGATCATTAAAGTCAATGGCTCGTATTTTGATCGAATATAGATCGTATTTTACATGATATTTTACATATATATATACAATTCAATAAAAATTAAAAACGTGTTTCAACGAGTTTCAACACTTTTTGAATCGTTTTGAAATTATTTTCCTTTCCATAGAGTAGAAACAGAGATCGTTTTGTTCCGTGTCTACGATAAGTGAACTTGCATTATTACATATATGCACGTAGAAACATCGATGAAATGAGACGCAAAGCTAGTGAGATTCCGTTCTGTTGAATTTGCGAGAACAGAAATCTGGATCTGGTCGATTAAGCTTCCGGACTGGAGATTTAAGTTTGAGTTTCTGGTTCGCGAGATCGGATTGCTAATTGAATTGCTCAAACCGTTGAAAGATTTAGTTTCTTTAAAACAGTTTGTCTGGGTTTTGCAAGTTTAATTATACTTGGGTCGTGCTCGAGAATTAATGTTGAAAAAGTAAACCTCGAATAAAGGCAATCTTTGGATAGGCTTCGTATAAGAAGAGGATCGATGGATGGTTGATTTCAATTTCAATCTTACGTTTCCTCCTTTCTTTCCTCCTTTCTTCTTCTATTTCGATTTCATCGCCTTTAATCGCCTTTATTTCTCAACGAGCGAAAAAATTAGAATTTTCGAAAATTAAACGAATTCTTTTTCTTTTTTTTTTTTTTCCGATCGAATTGCTAAAACGATCCAATTTTCATTATATAACGAAAATAACGATAACGAAAACGTCAAGAGCAAATTCCTTTTGTCGATTTCAAGATTTTCACTTACGAATACTCGTTCCCTTCTGTGAGAACGATTCTACAATTTCGTTTCATTTTCTTCAATTCTATGTTTCGCCGTTGATTGTACGGCCCAATGTGGGAACAATACTTTTTAACGCATTTGTATCAGCCGATGCAACCTTCGTTTCTTGAAAAATGTGCAAACATGTCCCGTAGTTTGGTAGCGCCGAGTACTCGTGCTAACTTCTCGCATAAAATTTTATCGGTGGTCGGTGGAATAATAATAAACCGTGTATACCGTATATACGATTTCAAATTTGTGCACAGTGTGTAGTTCGAGCGTGGAATATTTTTATCGGAATATTTTTCGCTCTTCTCTTCCTTTTTTTTTTTTCTCTTTCCTTTTTTTTTAATTTTTTTTTTCGGTAGAATTTCTCGCAGTCCTGGCTTTTATTAATTTATTCGTCGTCGAATATTTCCATATATAAATTTTCGCTAGAAGAATTCTCCCCGCCATAAAGTTATTAGCAAGGGACAAATTGAAAATTCGTTGCTCCCCAACTTTCGAAAAGGAAGATTCTGAAATTCAAATAAGCGACGTTGACTTGCCGAGGAAATATATATATATATATTCTACGTTCGTGGAAACAATACGTTTCCACGCTTTATTTCTTTTTAGAACGGCAATATTTCATATCTCGCGTGCTCGTTGTTATCGTAACTGTATATAAGATACGTCTAAAGTGAAAATCGGTTCGCAATTTTATTCGAATCGCGTTTATGCCGTCTGGAGTAGAGTATAATTCCCATGATTGATATTGTGATTTTATATACGAAAATCTTTCCTTTTTATTTCTTTACCAGAGATTGTGCAAGAGAGAAGGAGAAAAATTACACGCGAATAAAAGGATATTTTATCAGCTTGCTCGAATAAATTCGATCGAATAAATTAAAATTTCTTTCTGAAGTAATATTTCCCGTTCCATCATTAATCCATTTTATCGCTCTGTTTAAATAAAATTTACACTTCGTATCGCAAGAACGAGAACGTCGATAAACAAAACTTACTTCGTATTCGTTCGTAAGACGAGTACGTCAAAAATATGTTTATCAACACCGATGATTTCATTCGAGCAGGTTCACCGCCACAGTTGACTACTCTCGGAAGGACGATGTCCCTGTTCCCGTTGGACCCGCGATTCACCAAGGTGATTCTCGCATCTGTGGAGCATCAGTGCCTCGAAGAAGCCCTCACGGTTGTCTCTCTATTGTCGGGAGAGTCTGTTTTCACCGACCCACCCGCGAAAAGGCAGCAGGCTTACGTCGCCAGATCAAGGTACCTCTCGTCTCGATTTTCCTTCCTTCTCTTTCTCTGAGTATACCGTATCATAATACCGTTTCTTCTTCATAATCTTCTTACGTTTTATAAATATCTTCGTCGCGAGAATCCTCTTGAAGGGTGTGAGGGTGGGTTTTTCACGTTGCAAACATGTAAAGGATACGTACATTACAGCCAGTAACTTGGAGCAACCAATAGAAATAGATTCGTTATTGAATATTGTTGCAACTTGCTCTCTAAACGTTATATTAATAAAGAAGACGACGAGGTGAAATTTAGATACAAATCTATTTTAACATTGTGTCAATTGGAAATTTTCAAATTATCTAATCCTTGCAGATTACGACATTGAAATAAAATTTGGATTTCTCTAAGCATCGAATACAAGAATTTTATTTCTATTATTTAAATCAATCTACTCCTATAATTTAATAACGATTTAATTGATTTCACAAATTCGAATCATAATCTCCACCTTAAAGAAGAGAATTCTTTTTCTTTTCACATCCACCCTCGCGTTCCTTTCTTCTTTAACTCGGAACAAATATCCCGTATATAAATACGATATAATCGAAAAATTCCAAGTAGTTTTTAGCCGAAATCGAGTCGAAATGTAATAAATATAAAATAAATAAGAAATGAATAAAGTCGAATAGGAATTTACGAATAGCACTGCGAACGTGAATCCGTGATCGATACTTGTTCTTCGTTACGCTTTCGTTGTTCCAGATTCGCCTCACCCGAGGGAGACCACGTCACGTTGCTGAACGTTTTTCGCGGGTACACGAACACGAAGCAGAAGAAGGTCTGGTGTCACGACAACTTTCTGCATCACAGGAATCTGGAATACGCGGTGGAGGTGCGACACCAGCTCGCCGCGTTGGCGGACCGCGCGAATTTGGAGAGGGCGAGCTGCGGAACGAGCACCGACCGATTGAGGAAGGCCCTTCTCGAGGGCCTCTACGATAATCTCGCCGAATTGCAGAGGGACCAGACTTACGTCACGGTGAGCGAGTTCCCTCCTTTCCTTTTTCTCTCGATTCCGAGGAGAAGATCGAACCTTCGCCCAATTCTCAAGCAAGTCGAACGAGATTTTATTCTTGGAATAAAAGTTGCTGCTAAAATTTAATTTAGAGACCGAATTTTTGAGTATTTTGAGTTGATGGTTGAAAAAAAGAAGAAGAAGAGAGAGAGTATCGGCTAAACTCCTCGGAAAAGAAACGAAAAAGAATTTTCCTCGATTCATTTTGAGATAATTTAGAGACCGAATTTTTGAGTATTGTTGACGGTGTAAATTTTACGGTTGAAAAAAAAAAGAAGAAGAGAGAGAGAGTATCGGCTAAATTCCTCGGAAAAGAAACGAAAAAGAATTTTCCTCGATTCATTTTGAGATAATTTAGAGACCGAATTTTTGAGTATTTTGAGTTGACGATGTAAATTTTACGGTTGAAAAAAAAAAGAAGAGAGAGAGAGTATTGGCTAAACTCCTCGAAAAAAGAATCGAAAAAGAATTTTCCTTGATTCATTTTGACTCGAATGAGGAAGGTAACGTTCAATAACAACGAGTTTTTCCAAACGTGCAATATGGAACGGAGTTATTCCGTATTGTCATTTTGGAATTTGGGGAAGCTCGAACGAGGTTTTCTTTGGAGTGTAGGGGCGCGGTTTAAGCAAGTTTTCTCCTCTCGAGACTCGGGTAACGAGAATTTAGAAGTAATTGGATTGTTGGTTTGTGTAGGTGAGCTCGAAGCAGCCGGTCTCTATACATCCTTCCTCCACGTTGCACGCCAGCAAACCACCGTTAATATTGTTCACGGAGGTTATAGCCACGGGGAGATGTTATATCCGCGGTTTGTCCGTCATCGACTCCTCGTGGTTGACCGAAAAAGGCTTCAATGCAGCTGGGAAACACGACTAGAGATGGGGAAAAGATCGGTAATTGCGATTCAATCGTTTTTTCCCTTCTTTCTCCCCTTCCTTTATTTTCCCCTTTTTTAACGTTTCGATCTCGTTTTAATCAAGAGGAATTGACACGACTTGTTTTTATACCCTGTACAGCTCTTTAATAAAAGCGATGGTTGTCTTAACGTATATATATATATATAAAATATGCTCTATCATTTATTTTAACAATCTTTCCCTCCTTCCAATTTTCATCGTGATTTTTAAATAAGCGTATTTATTTCGATCTCGATTGAAAATAAACGATGCAAACACGCGTTTAATAATGTTTAACTCTGAAACCTCTGCACTTATACATCCTGTATAACACATCCTTGCATTAATAGAAATCGATTAATCGTAGCATTTCTGTATTTTAAGCGAAACGAAAGGGGGAACAACGACTTGGGAAACGTTCGAATCGATCGAAACTTGGGCAAGTATTTCAAAGGCGATCGAGTCCATCGATAGAATGGATTTAAACGACTCCTTTGGACGAACGATTTTAAACGTTCTCGAACGTTTCGAGTAGACACGAAATGGGAGTGTATAGTAGTCGTCTCACGGTTCGATGCGTGTCACCACAACAGGTGGCCATCTCCACGGAGTACCGTTGCTATTCGTTACGTGCAAATATAATCTGTTACTCGGTGTTACAGTAGGTAGGTTGATGTAGCTATGTAATTATCTTTCGAGCCGCGTGGTTTTTGTTTTTCTTTTTCTCTCTCTTTTTTTTTTTTTTTTTTTGCGCCGCAAATCGACAGCGGATGCGTAGCGGATTTCGTGTTACGTATCCACGTGGAACAGCTCGAGATGATAAGATGACGATCGAGAAAAAGTAAGAAAAAAGGAAAAAAAAAAAATAATAATCGCGCGAAAAACGTTCCTTGCCTTCCAACACACTTTTCCAACGTAACTGTTGTTCGTAGATGTGAACATTTCACGTTATGGAGAAAAAGTGTTTGTTAAGATTAAGAAAGATGATAACACGAAGGAAAGATAGATGGTCGATTTAGAGTTTTAATATTGTTGGATAATTATTCCAAGGTCCCTTATTCGAGTGACAAATCAAAATTATTTAATCTCTGCTTCGTTTTGATTTAAAAAAACACGAGATTAACGTTTAACGTAATTTGTGTGTTCTCTATAAAAAAAAAAAAGAGAAAGGAAAATTATTAACGTCGAGTTTATCTACCGCTTAATTTTATCTATTAAAAGAAGGAAGATATAAATCAACGATTATCGAAATTATTTTATTTATCCTGTGTATGATATATAATAACGGAGATAATTTATATTTTAATCGCGTATCATTTATTTCGAATCGTTTTGTACGTCGCGTGTAATTGGTTGGGAAGCAACGTGGGACGCGCGCAGTATTGGTGGTCGATTTCAGAACGAATTGAAATTGCGCGAAGCTTCGAAACACCGGAATGAAATTATTTAACGGGGTTTACAGGTGTTGCCGGTATAGGTGTTCACTTGTTGGCATTAACACGTTATGGCCGTGCGCAACGCCATTCCATAGACTTGCATTAATTACTACTTAAACGGCGGAATATTGAATTTTCAACGCGTAAGCCGATCATCGTCCAACGGAGGAAGAGCATCGCTACGTAATTAACGTTCTCGTCCCTTTAACGGTGCCCTACGGTTTTCCAAACCTTTTTTATCCTTCATTTTCCGTTCCAATTTTCCACTTAATCCCTTACGGCTTATTTTCGTTTCCGCACATTTTGACAGCAATTCTTTTTAACATTACGTCGGAAAATTGATCGACGAAGCGCGAAGATTAAGACAACTTGTCAAAAATTACTCAAAATTTACACTCCGAAAATGTTAATGTTAATTAAATCTGATCTTTTCAATCAGATTTTCAAAACGTTGTAAACAATTTTTAATCAAAAAAAAAACAAAAAGACTCGTCAAATTTCTCGCAAATTTCCTCTTCTTCGTATGGAAGTTTCAACTCGATCATCGAGCAATACGCGAAATACGGTCCATATCCGTATTCTCGGATACGGTATCGGCCCCATTTTCCGAAATCGGAACAAAGGGAGGATCTTTCAGTCGTCTCTAAATAGAGCATCGCGTAAAATACAAGATCGGTCGCGACAATTACGCGGGATGAAGCCGGCGGCGTCGTCGTCCTCGTCGTCGTCGTCGAATAATTTCTGCCCCTCGCGCAAACTCGGGTGGTGGCGTTGCTGGTGGGTTGTCTGCCTGTGTGCCACCCGCCTCGCGATATCGAGTTATCGTTCGCCCTCGCCCCCCACGCGCCTCCCCTCTTCCAAGATACCTGTTTCTCGAGGTTCTCGTCGTCGAGGAAAATCGCATTCCTCGGTGTCGCGTGGCATTAACCGTATCAGCAACCTCTCTCGTGTAAGATTCCCTCCTCCTCCTCCTCCTCCTGCTTTTCCTCCTTCCTCACGCTTTCTCGATTTTGCTCGACATATTACGCTTCGTCGTGTGCTCGTCACCCCATTTACCGAGAAACATCCCCTTTGTTCCGAGACACGTTCCACGTAAGGGAGAAGAGCCGCTCCATCTTGACGAGGGCCGTTCGCCCTCCCACTCCTATGCTTGTTCCATATCTACCAAATGCTCGATAACCATATTATTTCCTCTATATACATATATATAGTCGTTCTTTGTCGTTTGTTCGAAGAAAAAGAGAGAGAAAGAGAGAGAGAGAGAGAGAGAGAGAGAGAGAGAGAGAGAGAGAGAGAGAGAGAGAGAGAGAGAGAGAGAGAGGGAGAGAGAGAAGGAGGGAGGAAAAGGGGATTTTCATATAGGAGATGTTTTCTTACTTTTGATATTTTTCTCTCCATCTCTATCAACGCGTCGTACTTTATTAATGTCGATCGAGATACGAGAAATCTTTCGATTTAAAAGTAGGAGAAAGTTTATTGTTTTAATGTTAAATATATACGTGTGAAAGTGATTAAAATTTAATTACAGAAATCTTCTATAAATTGAAATGTATTATATAATAATTATCTATTATCGATGAGTGAAAAATGCGAATAAGAGGAAGATTAATTTCAACCGGTTCCGGGAAATACCATTGTGCATATAGCTGTTGCCAATAAAAGGCTGCTCACTGCTAACCTCAACCAAACAACTCCACCGTTATTAAGCCTTTGCGGTCCGAACCCGGAATATTCTCGGCAAACTGACTTCGAACGAAACCTACCTACGTATTCGCATTATTACCACGCGAATATATCCACGAAAACGTCAAATTAACGTTTTAAATTGAATCTGACCGTTTTACGAAACCCTTCTATCCAAAATACAAATCCGAAATAACTTCAACTCTAATCCAATCCCCTATCGGTACAACGAATCGAAATATACAGCAACACTTTAAAACTTAACCTAAATCGTATCTCGTAAGTTTTACCTGTGTGCGTTCCCGAGGAGAGCCGGCAGATATTCCCCGTTTAAAACGCTTTTCGTTTCATATCGATACGACCATCCGTTCTCCGGATATTCTCGTTTAAAGTGGAGTGTGTAATTTCGACCGTTCGCCATTACGTCTCCCTCTCGCTCGCGCGTTCTCGATTCCCCCTCCCTCCCTCTCTCTCTCTCTTTCTCTCTCTCTCCCTATCTCTTTCTCTCTCACTCTTTCTTTCTCCTCATCACGCGACCTACCGCGAGCGCGGCATCTGTGCGCTGGTCAACGACGAGCACTGAGTCATCGTCTTTTTTACTATTGCTAGCGTGGACGTACGTACGTATTTTCCAGGAAAGAAAGTGGGTCAAGTCGAGCGCGCCGCTTTCAAGAATTCGACCGCGCCATTGAAGAATCCCCTTGCATTTTAGCTGCTCGTGTTTTGCGCGCTCCTCTATCTCTAGGGAACCTAGAGGTGTGGGATAAAATTGGAATCCGATGACGCGATTTTCTTCGATCTTTTTCGGTGGGAAATCACGCGTTTTTTTTTTTTTAGGTAGGCTTTATTTCGATCGAAGTCGAAGTGGAAATTTGAAAAATTTGGAAAATCTTCTGAGCTGGGATAAAATCGAACGAGATCTTTTTCGATTAAGCTTCGAAATCATACGTTTTTAGATGTATATATATATATATATAGGATTTATTTTATACCCAAGTCGATGGGAATTCCCGTTGTTGGAAAATTTTCTGTCATGATGGGATAAAATGGGAATCCGATGACGCGATTTTCCCCCGATCTTTCGACCGAGTTTCGCTTCGAAATCACGCGTTTTTACGCGTTTAGGTTTTATTTTGGAAAATTTCCATCGTTTCGTTAATTGTTCGATTTTAATTTTAAATGTTTTTTGAAATTTTATTAACAAGTGGAATTAAAAGTTGGTTCTTTTTGTGGAACTTTTTTCTACTTTATTTTATACTTTATCAAACATTTTTCTTAATTAGATATCGCGTACCTCGTCGAGATTATTACACTCAACGATGATAAATTTAATACGTTGGTAACAATAGTTAATTACATCGTGTATAGAATGGCTAAAGCGTAACAACGTGAATTACACGTATTACAGTGATGACAATATAAATAAAAAAAAAAAAATCTTTAATGCATGTCTACGTGAAAAAGGATGTTTAAGGTTGATGTCGGATAATCATGCTACGCCCAGTGAAATTTCTCGCGTGTGAAACGACGATTGAAACGGTTTTGGATGGCGTGCGAGTAATTACTCGAATTTTAATTGCCTTACTTTAGTGGGCAAAACTGATAAAAGGCTCGTTAGGTCGCAAAGTTGGATGTTAAATATCGGAATTTATTCGAATTAATTACCGATTTTCCGCCATTTAATACGTTAAATGTATATATGTAATAAATTGAAACCGTCGTGAAATTTCGTTTACGAATAATATTATAAATAAATTTTTGCTTAATGGCGAATCGTTGAAATGACGATTTGGATACGTAGATCGCAACGATGTATCACAAATGATCAATCGGATCAAGATAAAAAGTAAAAGCGAGAAGTGGTACGATTTTCTATCAAATAATTTCGATATTCGATATTTTTACGTATCCCTTTTATGGGATTAAGCGAGCAAGAGCAGAAGATAAAGAGTTGAAAAAAATTCGTAGAATTTCCACGAATACTTCTATGAATAATCTATCCCCTCGTAAACCCCTCCATTCGGTAACATACCGAAGATTAAATTCTTGTGTCTAGAAAATAGAATTCTTGCGTGAATCGAGATTACGTGCGCCATGAAATATTCACGTATAGCGAAGAATGGCATGATCGCCATTTTAAACACCTCGTAAAATGTTCTTAACCCATCCAAATATTCTCAACATATTATTCATATTATTGTCAACTTATTCAAAATCCTTATCGCGAAAACTTTCGTTCGTGAAACTCACGTTTCACTCACAGGATCAAGACGAATTAAAATTTTCGTCTATTAATTTTTAAATAATAAAGGCAAAATTCTACCTCCCCTAGCTCCAAAATACATTAGCGTTAAACGTGAAACTCAAACTTGTTTGGGCAGGGATCGGATAACACGTTAACATACGAAACTTCAAAGGGGCGGATTCATCCCTAATGTTGTTAAGCATTATGAATTTAAACTCATTTCCTCCACTTGACCGTTGAAAATTTCGCATTTCCACCAATTAAAAATCGCGCGACCACTCTTGGAGAATTTACTCGGACCCCTCGTATGCGAAAAGAAATTGCGAAACGAAGGTTCGAGAGAAAAAAAAAAAAAAAAAAAAAAGAAAAAAATGGCGAAAGATCGAAAAAATAAATTTTGAATATTTTCGAGGGAGAGAATTTTATCACTTTTAATTACTCTTTCAAACTTTATAACGATACACATAAAGCGGATATTTTGTAACTCCGTTGCATAAAAAATTAGGAAAAAAAAAAAAAATAAAAGTAAATTTTCTTCTTTGCGTAAAATTTTAAAAATTTTTCCTTTCTATAGTCATTTTTGAAAAATAAATCGAAATTATTGAAATATACAATTCACACTCTATAATAAAATCACGCAACAACCCTTAAAACGTTAGACAATATTGTCAATCAATTCCAACTCTATTTCCAACTCCTTCCCCGCAAGGAATTCCTTATATCCCTCCCCCCGACCCACTCCTTCCTAACTAACGCTCCAGTCCAACTTCTAAGCCGGAGCTTGCACACATCCTTCCGAACGTCAACAGTATAAATTTCAAAGCAGCGACGATCAAACGTCGACTCGTCGTCTCGCCGCCCCAGTTCCCAGGACGCGTACCTTACCGTACCTTACACGAGGCAGATAGGATCAAAAGAAGAGGATCGCCATTCGCTCGACAAGTTTCCATTTCGTGCGGCGCAACACGTTGAATAAAACGGAGGAGGGACGGCCAAGTGGGACGGGGGATCAAGGGTTCGATGGAGAGGAGAGAGAGAGAGAGAGGAAGGTCGAAATAATCGGGGGGGAATCAAAAGAAGGATCAACCGCGAACCCTATCCCGTTTCCTCATTCCCCATAGTTTAGCAATTCACGTAGTCGCGTGATTGAGAATGAAATATTTACGAGCGGAGATGGGCGACGATGGGGAGAGGGGGACGGTGGCAATCAGAAGGCGAATAGCAGGGAGAAGGGGGATGGAAAGCGCGCCCCCTTTCTTTCGTCTTTCTTTCTATGGATCGCCAACGGGGATCGAGACGGGGTGTAAGACGATCTTTAAGAGCCCTTTAATAATGAATTCCCTTATGAATGCGCCACCCTCTCTTCACTCTGCGCAACCGACCACCCTTGCACTCGCGTATTTACGCGGCTCTTTTTCTTCGCCGTGTACCCGAATGAGTACATCGGGGTGAATGATGGACTTCCGGGGTCGCGAGCCACCTTCTGCTTTCTGGGTTGTGTAATTTTGGCTTTTTCTTTTTTTTTTTTTTTCTTCTTTTCTTCTTGATCTTTTTGAGGAGGAGGAGGAGGAGGAGGAGGAGGAGGAGGGGAATTTGGACGAAACGAGTTATCGATTAGTTGGATTAAGAGGAGAGGGTAGGGTTTTTTAGATTTTTAGGTTTTGTTGAAAATGAAAGTTTCATCGGGGAGGAGGGAGAGAAAGGATAACTTTTGTCCCTTGGAAAAGTGCGGAATCGAACATTGAGTAAAATTAACTCGACACGAGGATATTTTCAATAAAATTAATATCAACGTTCGATCGATCGGAAACGACGATTGTCTTTTGATTTTACGCTTTACATTTTTAAAAGCGTATTCATAATAAAGGAGAAAAAGAAAAAAAAAAAGGACAAAATACCGCATTAACAGCGTTCTTTCGTAATATTTATACGCCCCATTGGGGGAATCATTTGTTACCGCATTTGCAGCATTTGTGACCTAGCAGAATACAATAGCGAGAGTACCGCATATGCGGTAACCGCAAATGTGTTAAGTAATAACTTTATTTAAAATGCTCTATGCGCGATAAATAACACATTCAACTCGTTGCAAAATGTTTCGAACGATAAATTATTCGAATAATTTATTCGAAACAGCTTTATTCTTAACTTTAATCGTTAAAATGTGTTTCCTCCCCCCCCTCCCCATATATATCGATATACGCGATTTCTCGAACTGTTAACGAATATTCTTCATCCCTTCAATAGCGATCCAACGTCCGTTAATTGCTCGGTTCGCTTACGAAAAAGAAGAAGAAAAAGAAGAGGAGGAGGAAGAAGAAGAAGAAGAAGAAGAACTCGTTTTCCGGGGGTGTGCACTCATCAGCCGGCGGCCGGTTATACAAACGCGAGCGTGTAAACGAAAATCTCTAAGATCAAGGGTGAATGGGGAAGATGGATATGAGGAGGGCAGCGAAATAAACGGTGTTCCTTGTCCATACACCTTGTCCATACAGGTGCAGTAGTTTCAGCCGCGTTTAATCAACATCTTGTTCCTGCATATACACGAGACAATGTCAACAAGTCGTTTGAGGGGAAAGAAGAGATGAGAAAGAGAGGAGAAGATGGAGAAAGTGGGGGGAGAGAGAGTGAGAGAGAGAGAGGAAAGCCCTCGTTTCACGCGAGTTTCGAGCGCGTTACATAAATGATCGTTCCTATTTCCTTGCCCCCTATCGCTTCATCGTCCTCCTTCTTCCGCCCCTTTCACAGATTCTCTCTCTGTTTGATCTTCCTCATCACTTTCCATTCAGGACTTTCAATCCTTTCATAAGCGTACCTTCTTCTTCTCTTCTTCTTTGCTTTTTCTTTGCTATTCAGTATTTCGGGGTGAAAAGGGGTGGATTGTCGGGTTTAACGAATCAAAGGAATACGATTAATAATCGTAGCAGAGAGTTATTGGACGGCATATGGTCGGGGGGAAGTTATAATTGGGCAGAAAAGGTGAAATTAATTTATGGGGGATAATAAATTCGTTGATAAATTCGTGTTTCGAGGGAGTAGTTCGTGATTCGCAGAGGTACGTTAATTATCGTTATATCGCGGAGAGTCATCGACTTAGCTCGTGCCAGGTCATCGCGGGGATAATTAACGTCCAAAGGGCATTTGGCTATCTCTCCTGGAATCAATTAATCACTACGATTAGGTCACGCGGAAGTTCTGTTCTTCCCTTTGAGGAAGGGGGACAGGATATAACCGAGGAGAATGGACGCGCGTCATCGATCGAAGCGCAATTATCCGTTTCGCGGATAATGAAGATTATTTGTAAAATTTTTAAAAAGAATTTTAAGAAAAACAACCATATATCTACTCTTGAACGTATATCACGTTCAATAATTTTCTCACCCGACAATGCCGCTTTATTTTTGAATAAATTTACACTCTCGCGCGATATCATTTCCACACACACACACACACACACACTGGAACGTAAATATCGTGAACGAGATCTGTTTTATTAGCATAAAGCGATGATGGTGGCGCAACTTTGAACAGCTTAGATGTCTGTATTATGCACGAAACGGCTTATAAGCTTGCTTCATATCCTCTGCAGATATTCGAAATTTCTCTTCTCGAACCCTCGTAACAAAAAAAGAAAAAAGGGGAACGAAATATATTTAACAATCGATAAAAACACCACGAGTTTTTCGAACATTCTGTAGACGTTTCGACTCGTTGAAACTGTGGTTAAACGGTAACGGATAATAGGCATACCAATGTCTGTTTGACAATTTCATCGATGTCCTTTGATCGGGTGCGGAAAGGCTGGCAATCAATGGTTTGTGGCGAACCGAATATATACATATATATATATACGATCGTCTATATTCCACAACTATATTACGAAATTCCATTACCATACTATTGTGGTATTATTATATATAACAAGGTTACGAAAAGTCGTATTATTCAGATTTTCATTTTTTTCTTCCAAAATGAAGAAGAGAGGAATTGGACGATGAAAGGTGGCTTCTCTTATTAGAAGTAAGCAAGAAAGGGAGAATTTTTCACGGGCAAACGATCGAGGATATATAAGAATAAAGAGGGTGATCGCGTGGAAATAGAAAAAATGAAACGAATTTATCGGTGATGTGATTCCGCTCGCGAGTAGAATATCCTTACGGATGGATCTAATTTCCCTTTTCCCCCGTATATTCCCAATCGTTGATCGAGAAGAATGGATTTCCAATGTTGCCTGACGCGTCGCTTTTATAAGAAAAAAAAAAAATTTATCAGCCTTGGGGAAAAAATGTATCGAGATCAACGGCGATTGTATTGAAAAATAAACGTAGAACAGTTCTAATTGAAGATGCAACGAAACAGGTATTAATTGAAAATAGTTAAAAATTTCGAACGAATATTCGTAGATCCATTTTCATATAATTTTCAAATTTTCAGATGTTTTTTCCAGATCCATTTTCAGATGCATTTTCATATAATTTCGACGCTTTGACAATTTTATTTGCTATGATTATATTATCGAATTATCGAAGTAATTTATCGAATCGACTTCAACTATTAAATTTTCCCCATCACTGCCGTCGAAAGATCTGGAACTCGTGAATGAGGAACTCGTCGAAGAGTTCAACATCTTTGTACGCAATACTCGTCGTTATATTTTATATTATTCGATAAAATGCATAAGATACGATCGACGAGCGAGATAGAGGGGAAAGTTGGTTAAATTAGTTTTAGGTTCTGAAGATCTTTCTTGTGTCCGGGATCCCTTATCTAAATTTATGGTCCGACAACCGCCAGGACAGTTTCAAATTGGGAAACTTCGAAGTTGGAGCGTAAGTAACGCGATGGTTGGTAAAGTTACAGGTGAATGGAACGGTCAAACAACGACTCACGATTACAGTTTTAATAAAACCTGGGGTGGCGGTATTCGGCCGGGCCTGGAGATCGCCTCCAGGGTTGAAACGCGTGTTTAAACTTCATTATTAACTCTCGTCCGTCAATATCTGGACGAGACCTTTTCCACTCCTATTTTACTCGAAAATTTTCATTCTCTCTTTTCAAACTCTCTTTTCTTTCACGCTCCTTTAAATTCTCTCTGTTCTTCTTAATATCCAATCAGATCCAAAATTTAAAATTATCGCACACACGGGGATATTCGAGCGATATTTGTTGACTCGCAACGCGAGGTTAAGTCTTAGTTATCCCCTTTGCAATAGAGTTTCCCCGTAGCAACGTTTAGGATTAGATTTGATTCCAGCTCGATTCAACGAGCTGGCCGAATGCCTTTCCAGCTCAAGACGTTGTTCAACACACCACCACCATAATCTTATACACGACGATTACAATACATCTTGGCAATAAGAGTTGGATGATATTAATTATCACCTTATGCTTCATAGAATCATAGAATCCTAAGCATTGTTGGAAGATCGATATATTTCACCAAATATACATATATATATATATATATATATATACTCTGAAGTGTGGTAAAATAATAAAATAAATATTCTGGATGTTTCGTCGATAGCAGCCGGAAATGGAAGACCTCGAGAGAAGGGAAAGAGAGGAAGAAGGAGGAGGAGGAGGAGGAAGAGGGGGAAAGTGGGGGTCGGTGGTAGCAACAGGTGGCATCAAAAATTCATTCGCGATGCCCGCTATCGACTACAACGGACACCTGTTTCTCAGATCGATCGACGCCCTTAATTGTAACCTCCGAGCCATCCGCGTCGCACTCCATCGCGTTTTCGTCCATTTGTGCCTTGCAAATCTCCTTCGATCGCGTCTAATATCAATGACGATCCTCGCGTTATCTTGAAAATTATCGATTCGAGCGATTAATGGTGGATAATGCACGAATGCTTTTACGATGTCCTTATGTTGATGGAATGGCGAGGATTTTAAATTTATCGATGTTGGGAACGAAAGATAAAATGAAAGTATGCCACGAAAATGTTTGGAAATCTTTGGAAAAGTAATATATATCGAAAGGTGTATTATAGGGAAAGAGAGAAATAATGTTTCTTTTATGAATCGTTTAGAAAGGCACTCCTTTCGATCCAATAACTCTATTCAGATTTTCTATTCGATAATTTCTCTAAATAATCTTCGTGCTGTGTTCGTAGAATTGTGTAACATTTGTGGATCGAAAGTTTGTAGCTTTTGTGTCCCAGAGAAAATCCCACAAATAGGAGATCTGGGGATCTGGAGAAGTTTCGTGGTAACAAAAGTAAATATCACGGAGAAGAGTTAAGAATCAAGTTGGTGTAAGTTCAACCGATTGAAAACTATATTATGAGCTGTTATAATTTCAGGTCAATAAAAAGTTATTCTTTTGTAAATTTTTAAATATGAATTTCTCTTAAAATAATTTCTATATAAACCTCAATATGATTCTCAATAATATGAAATGTAATAAAGTACCTCTTATATTAATCGAGTGCAATGAGATATAATATGAGATTGTTTATTTAAACGATAACTATAAATTAAATTAACGAGTCATTTGGAGATCGAAGAGTATTCGATATTTTACATTTTATTCCCGATAGATTCTTTCTTTCGTCAGATCCTTCCCTATAATTTTTTCTTTTTATAGCCTTCCCCCGTTCCCTTAATAGACAGAACCGTTTTAATGGACGAAGACTTTTACGGGCATCGAATCCCTTTATGAAGGTTTTCACGAGTGTTCCATGACGACGGACGGATCTATTTCAGCAGTTGATGCGGATCGATGAGAGAGGCGAGTACATTCTTCTGGCAAGCTTTCTTCCGAGTGATTTCCGGATTTGTAGGTAATAAGGAAGGATATTTCGATACAGCGATAACGGCTTCTTTCAGGAGTTTTCTGTGAAAAATCAGGTTCTTTATTTCGCTCTCTCGAGGGGAGAGAGAGAATGAATATAAAAGAAATTTGTAAAAATATATACGTATATGTATTTTTAATCAACGTAATATACATCTATCGATATTTTCGTATTAATTGTACGAAACGTATAACACGTTTAACGTTTAGAGCATAGAATAATTTAATCTTAAAATAAAATACGAGTCGTACAATTTTACAACAATCGTATAGCGATAGAACGTAACGATAAAATTCCCCTCAATCACCTTATTCATTGTCTATATTCTAAATAAAACGAGTAAACAAAACGCAAAAAACCGAAAAACGAGTCATAAGATCAAGAGTTTCCCATTAACTCGATAAATCCCGAAGCGAAAATTTCTTTCCCAAGAAAAAAAAAAGAAATACGTAAAAAGCCATAAATTAAGCGAACACTCGTGACTCACCCCGGTAAAATCCATTTATTGACCCACTTGTCCAACACCCAACACCCTCCTTCACCTTCCCATTTGCACCCGATAACCTTCCACTGGCTCGTCCTCCCTCCAAAAAAAAGAAAAAGAAAAAAAATCTCTCCAATAACTCGAATCTTTCCTCTCGTTTCCTTCTTCCCTCCCTTTCTCCATACGATTCGATTCACGAGTCTATCCAGTGAATGGCCTTGCCCACTAAATAGTCCTTGGTGCAGGCAAGCGCGCCGTTCGACTCCACGTAATCCATCAGTTGTCTGCCCACGTTCACGAAGAAGCCGAGGGCCCTCAAGAAGCCCATAAACGCTTGCCGCAGATAGAAAAGCGCAGTGTCCCCTCTATCCAGGCCACGTGCCTCCGCTTTCGAGGATCCTCGATCCACCACGGCCCTCCACCGCGATCGATCCACCCCTCCGTGATCCTCCGTGAATCGGCGGTAGGCGACGACGGGAGGCGGTAACCAGGCTCCCCCCAACAGACCCCGAATCCTCGACTTCTTCCTCGACTTTCCTCGACCGTCCACCACGTTCTCGCCTCCTCGATACCACGAATTATCCCTCCTAACATCACCCGACGATTGTTTCGCATTAACTTCCTCTCCTCGAGGACCTCCTCCCCCCCGTCTTTTCCACCTCCCGTCCTTCCATGAATTTTTCAACCGCGAGTAAACCGTCCCCCGAGGGAGGTCGTCCGGGGTCGAGGAAGCGGTTCGAATCCCTCGATGGCGGCCGAGCGCCGTCTCGCGACCCACGTCGCGTCGATCGTGCCGTTGCTTCGAGCGACGATGCGTCGTTTCGCCACCGATCCCCTCCGCTCTCCTCGAACTCGTCCCAACGTCGCGTCCAGGTCCCTTCGACGATCCTCGAATTTCGCGGAACGACACAGGGGGATTACAGGTGGGAGAAGCTCCTCTTGTCGTTCGATCGTCGTTCGCGTCGCGCTTACGACGTAAATTTCCCCTCCACGATTCCCCTTCCTTTTCGAAACTCGAATTCGAGGCCGCGATTTCCTCGTCAGGGGACCGCGAAACGGACGATGACCCATGTTTCCGGTTTCCAAGGAAAAGTTCACCGAGCGTGTTCCTCGATCCAACCTCGATGCTCGACACCGTGTCATCCCTTCCTCTCGAGGATCCTTCTCCCTCCCCCGTGAGATCCTCCCGTTGTTCCTCGTTGGCCGATGAAGATGGAAGGGAAAAGCCGCCTTTTCGACAGCCACGCATCGTCGAATCGAATCGAACGTCGATTATCCTCTCCTCGTCTTTTCCACGGACCTTCACTTTCCCGCTTTCCCTTCGGACGCCGGAAGTTGGCTGCCGCCCTCCTCCTCCCTCGTCCGCGTCCCTCCTTTCGCGGCCAACACCGTCCCAAACTTCCTCCACCGTCGTTATTCCCTCCGGGTCGACGAGCCTCCCCGCCTTCGAAACTTTCCCCTCCCCTCCATCCTCGCCCCCCACATCCCCCTTCGATCCTCCAGAATTTTTTACCCCGTTCGATCGAAACTTCGTCGTCTCTCCCCGTTGTGCTGGTTCTCCTCTTCCAGGGGCGAGATCGTTTCCTAGGATCCTCGAGGAAACGATTTCTTTCGCGATCCTATTCGGCTCGAGGTTTGCGTGGTCAGCTTCGAAACGCGTGTCGAGGGTGGGGAATTTTTTGACGCGCTCCGTGAGCCGCGGGATCGTCCTCGAAATCCGTTCGATAGCTGTTCGTTGTTTGCCGGGGTTCGAGGAAGGGAGGTCCCCGTGTCTCGCGGGTTTCTCGCTCACGATCGAGGCGAGCAAAGCTCGTTTATTCGATTTCAGCCTCGTTACGGCGCTTTCTAAATTTATTTTCGAAATCGACGAAGCCTCGCGTTTCTTAAGATTCGAATCTTCGATCGAATTTGATATTTCGACAGTTGTCGGCGTTCCATTTTCCATCGAGGCGATCATACCCGATCCGTGTTTTTTCTCGGGGAAGAGATATTCCTTCTTTGTGAAATTCAGCGTTTCGTCGTGCTCGCCTCTAACGTCATCGAAAACTTTCTTATCTCCAAAATTTAACACCGATTCATCGCTCATCGAACCACCCGACACAAGCTCTTTCACGATTTTCGAGTAAACATCGTTGTAATCTTTGCTCTCTGAAGTTTCCAAAATTTCTTCCTCCTTCGTGCCGTACGATCTTTTATTTCCACGATGTTTTCTTTTATTATTCGCGGTTATAGCCCAATCATTTCGCCCAACGAAACCGTTCTCAACGATCCTCGAGTGAACGTTACGATTCTCGTCTAGAATCCCCAAACTTCCATCTTTCCTCTTCGACGTTCCATAAGATCTCTTAATCCATTCGTTCCGCGCTTCAATATTCTCAATACCACCCCCAAAATCGTCCTCGAAATTATTTTCGAAAGCGTTTCCATCGATTTTGGAATAAACGCCTAGGTTCTTGCTCAAAATCTTCAAACTTTCATCCCTCCTCAAGTCGTAAGATCTGTTATTTCGACGATAATTTCCACCATTGGCCACAATCCCTTCATTCCACGTTTCATTCCCAAAACCATTCCCTTCGATTTCTGAATAAACGCTACGATTCTTGCCCAAAATCCTCAAACTTCCATAAAATCTCTTATTCGAACGATAATCTTCGTCATCATCCACTCCGATAATCCATCCTCTCCACGTTTCATTCTCGATATCATTCCCAAAAACACCGTGATCATTGTTCAAAATTCTTAAAAATTCATCTTTCCTCGACGCTCCATAAGATCTCTTTCCTCGACGATATTTTTCATCATCACTCACAATCTCTAAACCATTCTCTTCGATTTTTGAATAAACACCGCGATCATTGTCCAAAACCTTCGAAAGTTCATCTTTCCCATAAGATCTCTTTCCTCGACGATATTTTTCATCATCACTCACAATCTCAAAACCATTCTCTTCGATTTTTGAATAAATACCATTGTCCAAAATCCTCGAAAGTTCATCTTTCCTCGACACTCCATAAGATCTCTTTCCTCGACGGTATCCTTCAGCGTTATCCATAGCAACAACCCACTCTTTCGCAAAATCATTTCCATCGATTTTTGAATAAACACCGCGATCATTGTCCACAATCCTCGAAAGTTCATCTTTCCCATAAGATCTCTTTCCTCGACGATATTTTTCATCACTCACATCCTCAAAACCATTCTCTTCGATTTTTGAATAAACACCGCGGTCATTGTCCACAATCCTCGAAAGTTCATCTTTCCCATAAGATCTCTTTCCTCGACGATATTTTTCACTCATAATCTCAAAACCATCTTCGATTTTTGAATAAACACCGCGATCATTGTCCAAAATTCTCAAAAGTTCATCTTTCCTCGACGCTCCATAAGATCTCTTTCCTCGACGATATTTTTCATCACTCACATCCTCAAAACTATTCTCTTCGATTTTTGAATAAACACTGCGATCATTGTCCACAATCCTCGAAAGTTCATCTTTCCCATAAGATCTCTTTCCTCGACGATATTTTTCATCACTCACATCCTCAAAACTATTCTTTTCGATTTTTGAATAAACACCGCGGTCATTGTCCACAATCCTCGAAGGTTCATCTTTTCCATAAGATCTCTTTCCTCGACGATATCCTTCACCGACGATCCATCCGTTCCACGCCCCGTTCCCGACACCATCCCCAAAACCGTTCGCGAAACCGGCCCCGAAATCGGTCTGAAAATGCGGCGCGTGATCGAAGACGGGCCCTGGCGAGGACGTGGCCGTTTCGCCGCTCGCGTCCTCCCCGTGCAGATGCAGAAAGTACTCGGCCCAGCAGTAACCGAGGGCCACCTCCTCCTCGTACATGTGATAAACCCTTCGCCAATACTTGAGCGTGCCGCGTATGAGCGCGAGCAGATCCATCAATTCGCCGGCTTCCGCCGTCTGCGGCGGCGAGACCAGCAGAAGCGAGAGCACGAGAACAGGTGGAATGGTGGGCGACATTGATCCTCCGATACAATTTTTGGCCAGAGGAAGGGAGATAAAGGAGACGAGGCGAGTCCCTTTTTTCTTTTCTTTCCTTTTCTTTCCTTTTCTCCACTCACGAATCCCAGCCAACCTGTCCTCCCCGCCTTTCCTCTCCCCTCTCGCTCATTACACGATCTTGCTTTCGTCTGGCCGCTCGATGAATCACGATCATCGTCCACTTTTGCCACTCGTTGCCCTACTTCATCTACTTGCCGCAGATTTCCTCCAGAGTCTCTCTTCTTTTTTCTTCAACTTTTTCAACTTCGTCGACCAATTTTTCGGAGGAGGAAGAACGATCGATCTTCTTCGAAGCGGCGAAGCGAGATTCTTGGAATACTCGTGGATCGATTTTTGGCAGGAGGAGAAACTTTTCGAAACTCTTCTTTGCCTGTTGATTAATTAGGTAGGAAGAATTGATAAAATGATATTTGTGCAATGCCGTTTGTTGGGGATCGATATCGTAGCTGCGACTCGATCTTTATTCTTCTTTTTCTGATTTCTGAAAGAAAGAGAGAAGGATAAATATATATCGAAACGAAGATTTTTCGTTGGAGTAGCAATTATAGACATTAATTTTTCACAAGCCGATTGTTCGTGTTTCATTCTCGAGGATATTTTCCACTCACCATTCGCAAGACTTCACCATTCGCTGTCTCCTCCTTTCTCCGTTCGTTTGCTCACTTTTTACCGACATTCACACAGGTTTACGTTCAGCTGCTCGCTGTAAAGCAAAGAGAAAAGAAAAGAAAAAAAAAAAAAAAATAACGATGAGATTCGTGGAATCGAAGGAAAGTTTGAAGAAAAGAATTTCCTTTTCCTGGATTGGCGCAATATTTCTCTCTTGTTTATGTAAAACGAAACTTAATAATCATCATAATCCAAGACGATTAACCTTTATCCCCTCTCCCCAAATATTCGTCCAAGAAGAATCGAGAAACTTTTCAAACGATTTATACAATTCACGATGGAAGAAAGAAAGAAGAGAAAAAGGGAAAGAAAAGAAAATCAAGGAAAGAAAAAAACTACCTTGCAAGAAGATATTGTACATCCTTCAGAACTAGTTAGCCTCGATCCTCGTTCCTCTTCCAATTCTTCCTTGTTCGAGCGAGCAAGCGAGGGTGCGTTTTATCCAGCCGATTTTACTCTCTCAATGCCGCACGGCCAACTGACCACGGGTTTTAACTGACACGAGCGGCCACCTCGTACGCACGATGCTAATTAATGCCCGCGCCAAAAGTGTGGAAAGTGCGTAACCTGCCCCGGTAGGATTCCACCGCCGACTTTTCACCATCTGCTCCAAGTGAAACACGTGCACGCCGTCCACGGTTAACGGGACACGTTCGGCAGGACAACGCGTAACCTGCATTCCTCTCCTCTTCAAGGTTGGGCTCGATTTCGGGACCGATGAAACGTGGCTCGCTCGACTTCGGTCGTTTCGTTCACGGCCTCGGAAGGGAGAAGAAGAAGAAGAAGAAGAAAAAGAAGAAGAAGAAGAGAAAGAAGAAAAGGAAGAAGAAATGGAAGGTTGGCTTGGATCGATTTGAGCGTTCGGGGAGAGGAGACCGTGGAGAGGATTGGTGACACGGCCACAGGTGTGTCAGTGGAACGTTCGCGAATGGGGGCCAGAGGTCGGCAAGTTTTAGTCTCTCTTAGCCTCGGTGGAGATACGCCAATTCATTGTTTCGAAGACGACGTTTATGGAGAAGGAGGGAGGAGGAGGAGGAGGAGGAGGAGGAGATGCGTTAGACGCGCGGTTTCGGTGATCGATCGAGATGAGATCGAGATCTTTGGTTAGACGCACATTGGAGCGTGATCGATCAAACACGCTTTGTTAATTATAATCGATGGAAGACCGTTTCGACGTTTGCTCGAATGTGTCGCGCTCGCGAAAATTATGTATGTTGTTCGATAATTAATTTCGTAAGTGTAATTACGCGCCAATTAACTTTGCGCGAATCGAAATATTGATTTATATTTCTTTGCGAAATGTGCATATCGATTAATTAGGTGTGTTTGCTCTCTGTATATAGTGCAAATTCGATCGAGTTTTACTTTTGACGAGTGTTGTTGGAGTGTTAAAATTGCTTGTTTAATCGATTGTCTGGGAAAAATTTTTGATCGATTAATAACTTACCGTTTATCTTTCCTCCCCTTCATCGTTTAAAGAATGAATAATATATCAAGCGTGCGAGAATTCGATACACGATTATGCAAATTAGACACTGTACAAACTGTGCGGTGTCACGTTGGGTACACGGTTCACGTAACTCGAATCTTCCTCTGTACACTCGAACTCAGGAAATCGCGAGATTCAAATTTTCAAATTCGAAACGTGTTATGTTAATCGGACTTGTGTTTATTCGAAATACGGGGTGGTCCAAGGAAAGTGTTACAGGCGTATGAACACCAAGATGAGAAAGACGCGAGGCATTCCTTCTTCTCCTCGATCACGTACACGCTTGCACCGATCGTCAATTTGTACGTACAGTTATTTTATTCCATTTCAACTTGTCATTATTTTTGAAAAAAAAAAAAAAAAAAAAAGAAAAGGAAAAAGAGATATCTCTTCGTACGCTTCGTGATATCCACCAAGTCGCCACGAAGCGTATTCCTTTATTATTTAATTCCAGTGTCGATCGAGGCGAATAGAATTTCGAATCGGAATTTAATCTGTCGGAAAATTGTGTGTGCATAATAGTGGCAAATAAAACGATGCCAAATCGTGATGCGGAGTGAGAATAAAAGGTTGGCAAAAAAAAGACATAAATACACGCATATACGAACTCGAACGCTTGGAAAGAAGTACGTACATCTTTGGAGAGAAAAAAAGGGAAACGGGAAAGTATATCGACGTGGAATGCGTGTAAAAATTATATAGCGGCGTATATAACTGGAGGAAGTTGTGTACCACTGACTCGTGTAATAATATGTTCTATTAGTACGAAATACATTTATTATTCCATCAAGATTCCTTTCGTCGTCCTCCTATCGTTCCCTATTTTTATTTTTTTATTTTTTTTTTCCCCCTTATCCTCCGTTTCCGGATGATAATTTCGATCAGTTGTAAAATTTTATATCCAGTTTTACGATTTTACGGATGCGCATTGTCACCTCTTTTTTTGGGACCGATGATAACGTTTCTCCCTCCATTTCACATTTTCATAATGACTTTTGCGTAATGGTTTCAGAAACGTCGATGTTCCTGTTTTTATCTCATTAAAGTTGCGAAACATTTTGCGAATAATTTTATATTTTTGGAAAATCGGTCGAATATCATCATCGAGTTATTAATAACATTGTTTATACTTTAATGTTAATAAATTGTAATAAACTTTTTTGAACGTATATATATATATTTTTTTTATTATTTTCGTGGAAAGCTACTCGAACTATTTTTTTTCAGATATTAACAACATTCTTTTTATTTATATATATAGTAATTAATATTAATATACAGTGTTTCTTTCTTTTTGTTTTGTTTGTGATATTTTCAATATTAATAATTAGATTATTCGTATAACCACTAGTTGCTTTCATTCGAAATTCTTCGTTCTTCAATTCATCCTTTTCAATTTATTAATTAAAAGACTCGTTAAACTTTATTATCAATGGATCCACTTCTATCGTCGTCCATATTGATTATGTATTCTTTTTCTTTTATTCACTCGTATTAATTAATTCGCAAGAAAAAAACATTGGCTCATTGGTCATTTAAATTAAGAAACATTTATATTTTTTATTAATCGAATACGCACGTTCACAACAATTCTAAATTTCCAATTACAATTCCAACAATGTCCAGTGAATCCGTTAATTCTAGCACAAAATTAATCGCTAAATGCCAGACATCCGGAAATTCCACGTCCACATAGCAAAGAATTTTTAAATTATCATAATTAGATACCATATTCGTCGTGTCCATCTCCAACGAGGTCAATTCGTTTAAAAATTATAAAAGAAAAATACTTAGGTAAATAACGTGTCAAAATATAATAAATATTAAATATAGGATAAAAATTTGTTAAGTCAATAGGTTAAACACCTTGCACTGCCATTTTTTAACCCATCATCCGCCTCATTTTCTTCGTCTAACTCGCAATATCTTCCATTCATTTCCATCTCTAATCGGGTCAATTCGATTAAAAATTACCTCTAACAACGAGAAAAAAATTTCTTTAAACAAGAAATATTTACATAAGCAATATAATAGATACGCGAGGATGAAAATTTGTAATTAAAAATTTCGAACCACCATTTTTACTCATCGTTACATTTCATATTTCTCTTCGTAGTTCCAAAATCTAATTTCCATAATGAGGATCCATTTTGATTAAAAATGATCCACGATTAAACAAGAAATATTCACACAAATGGATACGTAAAATCATTTTTATTCATCATCATATTCCTCGTCTAATTCGTAGCTTCGATCTCCATTTGTAACGAGGTCAATTCGATTAAAAGTAATCTACGATTAAACAAGAAATATCCACACAATATGAGATACAGAACATGGAAAATGTAGGATAAAAATTTGCAAGTCAATGGGTCGAACAGCTCGCCACCGCCACCATTTTTTCGACCGCCACCATCCGTCTCATTTTCCTCGTTCTAACCCGAATAACGCCGTCGGTTCACCCTCAAATCCCATCCCCGGCTCCTTCACACTTCCCTTAAATTAATCAACGAGAACGTCCTTAAAATCATCAGGGTTGCGAATCCCATCTCGTCCCAGTTTCCCCGTGATTCATCGTTCCGGACGTGATGTCGAGAGGTTGCCACCCTTTCGAGGGGAAGTTTACGACGGCCAATCTCCAGCCTGGAAAAAAAATTCTTTTTCTCCCCTCCCTTCTTTTCCCTCTTCTGGTTGCCGAGCAGATGGGACACCGAGGTCGTGGAAAAGAGTAACCACACTTATCCTCTCTCGTGAAACGGTGAAAATGATAGCTCGTATCCTTCCGCCGATTTTTTCCCCTCTCCCTCCCCTCTTTAACAAGTCTTTTTCTTCCCTTTTTTTTTTGTGGATCAGATTCTCTTTTCTCTTTCTTTTTTTCCATTGCTTGGGTATCTTAAGATAAGATATCTATAGGTCAGGAATATATTTTATTACGACGCTTTAAATTATCATATTGTTAAAATACGCGATTCTCTTTTCGAGGTATATGATAATATAATATCGATAAAATTTAATAACATCTCTGTTCAAAATAGGGATCTTTTTATAGGTTATCCGAATTCGTTCGAGAACGTATATGTTCTCGTTAGAATAATTTCGTAAATTCGAGAGATGATAAGAGCTCTGTTTAAAGGTATTATGTATATTTCCTTCGGACGAATATATTATTTCAATTCTTTTTCTCTCTCTCTCTCTCTCAATTAACTTTAAACTATCAGAAAATTAACTTAAATTTCCAGTCACTAAAAAATTCTAGAATACAAAAATAACCTCTTCCGAGTAATTTTCGAGTTTTATCTAATTTCGATCGACGTACCGATCTCTCCTTATTATCATTATTATCGAATAAAATTCCATATATAAATATGGAATAAAGGAGCATTAAAAATATTCAAAAAGTTAGTTAAAATTTCGAATAAAGTTAAACGATAATTATATTTATTTCCAACTAATCCATAATTGACCGCTCTTCCGCTTTGAACAATAAATAAATAATTTATCGAAGCAGCTCGATTCTTAATTTCGCCCATCTCCCGTGAGCTGTGTGTCTCGTCTCGTCCGGGAATCGATTGGCCCCGAATCGACTATTACGAGCGCTATTACAGGGAGAGGTCGCAGGGACAAGTACGTTTTACACGTACGCGATGAGTTTCTTAGATAACCGATAATAGACTTCGAGATAGGGGAAAATTCGGTGTTGTTGATCTCTCTTGTCTAGGTGGCGAGATCTGGACCAAGATCTGAATATTTTTTGATCGGTACGAATATTATTCGCTTCGGTAATTGGTCTGTTTCTTTGGAGATTGCGATGTTTTTTTCCTTTTTTTTTTTTTTTTTTTTTTTTTCCTTTTCGTTTCGTTCCAGAATTTATTTGGATTATATCGTTTCGAAGATGGATGGGAAAGAATTCTTTTTTTCTTTCCTTTTTTTTTTTCTTCCTTTTATCCCCATTACATATAGTTAATCGTCGATACGTAGTAGAAACCTGTTTTTCCCGAGATCCATTTATTTTGTTCCTTATTCCTCCGTTCGGTTGATGACATCTACTAGTTAACTATGTACGACTACATTAACTGTATATAAGCGTCTCTCTCTGTATCCAAGTGTTTCTAAGATTCGATCTTGAGATAAAAAATAACGACGTAATTTATGAAAATTGTACAATCAAATTCCGATTAACCTGTCTCCTCTTTCTTTCTTTTTTTTCCATCACGGTTCATACGTGTATTTTTCAATTTATTCGATTTATTTATTTACTCGAAACGAGTAACGTTTTAAACATTAAATATATATACATATATTTCAGAATTACGTGTTTACCTGTCTCCTCTTTCTTTCTTTTTTTTTCATCACGGTTCATACGGTGTATTTTTCAATTTATTCGATTTATTTATTTACTCGAAACGAGTAACGTTTTAAACATTAAATATATATACATATATTTCAGAATTACGTGTTTACCTGTCTCCTCTTTCTTTCTTTTTTTTTCATCACGGTTCATACGTATATTTTTCAATTTATTCGATTTATTTATTTACTCGAAACGAGTAACGTTTTAAACATTAAATATATATACATATATTTCAGAATTACGTGTTTACCTGTCTCCTCTTTCTTTCTTTTTTTTTCATCACGGTTCATACGGTGTATTTTTCAATTTATTCGATTTATTTATTTACTCGAAACGAGTAACGTTTTAAACATTAAATATATATACATATATTTCAGAATTACGTGTTTACCTGTCTCCTCTTTCTTTCTTTTTTTTTCATCACGGTTCATACGTATATTTTTCAATTTATTCGATTTATTTATTTACTCGAAACGAGTAACGTTTTAAACATTAAATATATATACATATATTTCAGAATTACGTGTTTACCTGTCTCCTCTTTCTTTCTTTTTTTTTCATCACGGTTCATACGGTGTATTTTTCAATTTATTCGATTTATTTATTTACTCGAAACGAGTAACGTTTTAAACATTAAATATATATACATATATTTCAGAATTACGTGTTTACCTGTCTCCTCTTTCTTTCTTTTTTTTTCATCACGGTTCATACGTATATTTTTCAATTTATTCGATTTATTTATTTACTCGAAACGAGTAACGTTTTAAACATTAAATATATATATATATATATATATATATATTTCAGAATTACGTGTTTTACGGGATAAATTTGATCGTGAAAATAATTATAGTTGCGTCCCACATTTCCGCGTTATTATTCGCGATGACTTTCCACATTTTTCACTCATATTTTTTCCCTTCTTCTCTCTTAAAATTATTGCTTCGATTCGATACGAATTATCAACGCATACACGTGTGGATATGGATGGGAAAGGAAGGAGACCGCAGGAGTGAACGGTAGATGAGAAGAAAATGGCCGAATATGGCCGAACGAGTACGGCCGGAATAATGCATTTAACAATCTCGATTGGATGGACGTTTCGAGATTTCTTCCGTTTATTTCCTTTCCTATTCTTGTTTCGACAGCTACATCGACGTTCACTTATCCAGGACGAGTTTGACCGGCTTCGCGAGCCTCGAATCCTCTAAATATAGGTTTCGCTTGTTCCTCGCCTCTCTGCTTAGCAACTGCACTGCAGTGTCATCGTTACAATTTTTCAACGATAGTCAGTCCTTCTAGGAAAAGGAAAATTTTCAATTTGGAGAATCTTTTTTCCCCTCCTCCCCCCGATACTTTTTCCTCGAAAGACACGAAAGAATAAAGAGATAATTTGTATTAACGGTGAATTTTCATAGATCGCGAATTTTTATATATATCAAGGATCGAAAGGGGAAAGAGAAAACGGGAAAAATCGAGTGCGTTGGCTTTAATTGCACGAAACTGTTTTCGTTCGTTTGAAGAGTGAAACGGTGGATCGGTTAACAACGTTGATGGTTATGATTCGCGGGGGGGTTGTTACGTCGTTACGTAACGTATTGTTTAAACCGGGCTTTAATAATCGTTAGGACGTTATAAAGTAGCAAACTCGTTTCACTGGAAATTACCTGCAAATTGTTTAACCGCTTCGTTTTAACCATGCATTATGCGGATTTAACCTCTTTTCAACCAGCCACGTTGAAATTCGATCACGTTACGACAAAATGGCGAAAATTATCCGCAACGATTTTGAACGCTATTAAAATTATTTTCATTCGATCTTTCGATTGAACGGGGAAACTTTTAGAAATTCTTCTTCACCTTGCGCCTTCACGATCCTCGACTCGTGTACATCGCCAAAGTTCGCGATTACGCTCTAGCAGTATACATGTCAATCGCCTATATTTCCGCCTGTCGATACGGTTCCGGAAACTGTATTGGGCCTAACGATCCATGGATTATCGCCGGTGTTACGAGCACCTGTGAATAGCCCTGCTGAATCAATGCCGCCATTACGGTTTCCTAAATATTTCCTTCCCTCCCTATTTTCTTGTCCAATCTATACAACGTATATTATCATACGTATTATCTCGAAGATGAATGGAATAAAATTACAAATTTCTTCTCGAAAATTGTAATTGTCTCGATTTAACAGAGCTCCATTATTTAATGGAAATCTCTACTTTTCGATTAATCGATTTACGAGGTTTCTCGCGAGAATATGAGAGGCGCGAAGAAAAGAGAGAAGGGAAGAATCTATCGAAAGAGATCGGCACGTAAGAATGGCGGGAATAGATATTCCGCATAGAGGAGTGAAATGGGAGGGAAATTTTCAAGAAATCGTTGCTTCGTTCTCGAATCGACGAGCACTTCCCTTCCTCACCTGCAACTGGCTTCGCAGACACGAGCAGTCAACAGGGACGAAACGTTCCTTCGAGACGTTCCTAAAGCAATCTGCATCGATCCCCTACCTTTATGCGGTTCCCTTACCCTCCCTAACTCTTCGTCCTTTCGATAAACGTTCAGTTAAACCAACACATTAATTCGGATAGGAATCGAAGATCGGCGCAAATCTTTATAGATCCGTATTTATAATCGGTTCAATTATCTTTCGATTATTATCAAGTATTTCTCACGAATTTTATTACTTTTTTATTACTGTGCTCTCACAAGCACAAACACGCAGTTTTTAAGAGTTTCGAGGTTTCGATTCGTTACGGATTTTACATAGAGAGAGAGAGAGAGAGATATTAACATCGAACGTCTAACGAGAGTTTTTTTCACGATTCGCGCTTCGAGAATCCCATCGATCCTCGATACAGCCCGAATTCAAACAAAACTTCCATCCTGCCGGTGTTTCGCTCGAACGGAGTTCGATATTTTCCATCGAGTTCGAAACTTCCTTTCGCGATAGGGGAAACGACCGATTCGACGACTGGGATATCTGGCCACGTTGGGGGAACAAGATTTCGCGAGATTTCGCGGTGGCTCGTTAAAATTCATGACAGGAACGCGTCCAGGAACACCTCGACCTCCTTCTCCTCTGAGAATGGACCACGAGTCGCCTCGAACCGGGAATGGTACATATTCATCAGGGTAGCGGCTAAATGCCGTGTGGGTCGACTCACCGTTGGACGAAGATGCTTCCTCCTCCTCCCCTTCCTTTCGCCCCTCGTATCGCTGAGATAAGACTTAAACCGAGATTAATGGCGGATACACGAAACGCTCCGACGGATCCTCCATTTTGTAATCTAATTGTACGTAACGTGACCCCATGATCTTACGATTATTAAATTGTCACGTGATTAGATCGAGGGATTATCGTATTGTGTTTCGTTTTTTAATTTAAATAATTACGACGATTTAAATAAATTAGTAGGATTAATTTTCTAAGGAATCTTGCAAGAGATGCTTTAAGATTGGCAATTTGATTTTTCGAATTGGAGAGAAAGAGAGAAAAATATACAAAACGGGGATACAGGTTTGAGTAATGATTTGTTTGACATCGTGTTTTATTTTTTATCATCGTGTGAATATTCATTCGGTAATTATCGTGCATTCACAATGCACTAAATATTCAGGGGATGATGAATATGTAGCTATTACTATTCAGTGGAATAATATGCCTCTCACGAGTGTATGATAGTGCTCGAGGAGGAAACATTATTTTCATTAAATATCAGATGCAAATTGAAAGACTGCACGCGTCAAAGGAATATACTTATACGTGTCAAGTGGTGTGTCAAAGGAATGATATTGTCAATCTAGCGCCGCAATATCGATGTAATCATATTTGGGAGGAAAAGCTACGCCTGTGTGAAAAGAAATTACATTGAATTATAACTGTGTTGGAAAAAAAAATTACATTACATTTAAAATATTTCCTTCAATCCACGTATTTTTTTTTAATATTAATTTAATCCTACGTACGATATTACGATTTTGACCGACGTATATTATTATTATTATTATTATTTTTTCTCATATTTTTTAACATTTGACAAAAACTTTCTGTTCAGTGCGAATTTTCGCTCTCCCCTCCCTCAAAAAAACAAGAGGGAGGGGCTCGCAATTTCATTATTATATCTAAAAAAAAAAATGGAAACGAATTATTTTGCCACATGTACATGCTATGCATATATACATATATGTAAATAAATTAGATTAAATCGTATAATATTCTCACTGGTCGAGATTAACGTTTCGTTCCGTTTTTTCTTTTTTTTTTTTTTTTTTTTTCAGAAGGAGGAAAGAAAAATATTTTTTCTCTATAAAACGCGCGCTATTATTCCATATGTGCGTATTTTTTCCCCCGCCCGTTCCCTTCCCGTTCTTTTTCATCCTGTACAAATTCATTTTGGTACAGGGTGGCCATTTTACATTTCCGGAACCGTTTATCTCCGCGGTTATTTCGGTTTCGTTACCGCGTTTCTACAACGCGGGTGGGAATGCCCGAAAACAACTGTCAAGTGCAGACGACCTAGAAAATGATGATCGTCTTCATTCCATCGCGCACTGCGGCCAGAGAGAGAGAGAGAGAGAGAGAGAGAGAGAGAGAGAGAGAGAGAGAGAGAGAGAATTTTATCGTAGTAAATTGCCACGTCGAGCCTCGTCGAAATCGAGTCGTTCTCTCGTAATGATTTATAATTGCGGCACAAGAGATGCGTTTAATGGGTTCCCTCCCCCAGAAGATGCTCCCTCGTAAGACGTTTCTAGAAATATGAACGTTTTCTGAAGAAAAAGACTTCTAAAGACTTCTAAAGAAAAAAAAAAAAAAAAGAAAAATAAGTTATAGGGAATATTGTTATTAATAATTACGACTTTAAGGTAGGTGGTTACTTAACACGGTTAAGGTATTTTATAGAAGATAATATAATTTAAAGTTCTATTAAAAAGTAATGGAGCGTGAGACTAGATTGAAAATGATCTTTTTTTTTTTTTTTTTTTTTTTAAACAAGCAGTGATCCATAAATCATTCATTAATTGAAGGCAATTCTTCTTCACGGTGTTATTTATAAAAAGATGGAAAAAATAGTACCGTCACACGGTCTTAATTTTATTACATTTTATTGGTTTTACTGGAAATAGCGCCCGCCAGAAACATATATTTTTATTTTTAGTCCCTTATATATTTAAATAAAGTTTGGAAAAGAATTTTTTTTTTTTTTTTTTACCCCTCGCGGATTATTGGAATTATTTATCGAATCTATAAATCGGGGAATTAATCGAAATTATTAGATATGCAAAATTGCGTTAAAATGTCATTATCATGAATGTAGAAACTTTTTAATTGAGAATATTTGTAATTGTTCGAGGAATAACGAATCGCGCGTTAGTTAAGAATAAATGTAAATTCTGGAATTTCAGTTATCTCGTGGATTGTTGCGTCTCATTTGAATTGCATTGGATAATATGGCTAAATGAATATTATTATCGTTATGCGCTATATTAAGATAAGACTTTGAAATGTGCGCAGTTGGCTTTCATTGTGAAATTCACTTTAATTTGTCGCCATTGAAACAATTATTTTATTAAAACCTATTGTTTGATTTATAGCTGAAAAAAACGATCGAGAGAGATAAAAAAAAAAAAAAAAGATATATTAAAATGCAAGTAAAAGATTAAGAATAAGACATTAATGCTGTTTGCTTTTTTTTTTATTATTTCGTAAAAAAGAAAAAAAAATAACAAAAGATGAATTAAAAAGAAAGATCGTAATTTTGCGATCATAGTCATCGCTCGTCGATATTTATTCTCTATTTTTTTCGCATTTTCACAATCTTCGTTTAATTTGAAATAGCTTGAAACTGTAGAACGAACGAATAATTATTTCATTTATTCAAATACGGCAATGAAACTTTTCATTTCTATTCTGTTGAAAAAGTTTCTTAATTTAATTACTTTAATTAAAACGAAATGTAGCAGTTATTTTAACGTAGGAGTTTTAATTTTTTAAAGCGAATTTTGAGAAATATTTGACGCACATTTGCATCCTTATCATCGGTTATATGGGAATAATAAGTTTCCTCGTGATTCAAGAGTGCGAAGACGAATATCAAATTATTTATATAAGAAACGTAAAGGAGTGGATTATATATTTTCTTCTTCAGGAGAGTTTGAATTTCACATTACATAGAGTGATTCAAAGGAGTACTGGACCTCACGAGATATTGATTTTACGCTTATCGTGTTTTCCGTTCAAACACACCCTTGTCGAAGAGAAAGGATCGCGATTTCGTTAAATCGGATCGTGCGAACTTACATCTTTCGAGATCTGGTCGCCATTATAGTCATAATTCCATTAAATCTCTCGATTTATCGATTCACTCAAGATCCGTTAAAATCTCGAAGATTTTAATCATACGATCGAGTCGATTAATAATTTTATTATATATTGAATTTAAAAAAATTTCTTTATTCCAATTTATAATTTTTAATTGATCGTAGAATTTCAATTTGCGTATCGGTAATAATAAATTTTAAATGAAAAGTAAAAATTTTAATAGTTACCGAATGATTGGTAATAATTAGCAAGTTTAAATATGGGCGCCATATATTTTTAGAGGGGGGGAGCCACCTGTGAATTTAAGAAATTACCAGTGCGTAATTGTACGGCGTAGTGGTTAGAAGTGTCCGCGTTTCTCGTCACTTATTTTATAAATTGTGCAAAAGTGAGTGAAAATTGTGCAAGAAACAAGTGATTGGGATGCAGTAAAAGCTGAAGAACGACAAGGGTAAGCTTTTTATTCATTTTTTTATATATATTCTTCTTAATATATTGGTTAACAACATTCGTTGGTGATTCTTGAATCGCGAGAGAAATGATTACACACATGATTATAGAAATGATTAAAGGCATAAATTTCGTAAAGCAAACTTTATAATATTAAAGTTACGATTTAATACGATTCGATTTTATCGCGTAAGTAAATTTTCTCTCTTTCGATAGTGGCGAAAATATTACGATCGCGAAATATCGTCTTACGTGTCGCCATCTTTCTTTTGGCGCCAAGTGCGCGCGCACTTCTCCGACAACGTCGAGTCGCGATTAATCACAGTACGAAACACAATACGATACGTAAACATAACATACGAGACGAAGTATACGTTCGAAGATTTTATAATCTCAAAATATTTATATCCGTATATACGTTTATAATTTCACACGACAAATTTATTATTTGTGTTTCTTAAGGTGAACGAATATTTATATGTACCTGCCGACGCGAGTAAGGTATCAGTCGTGCTTCGTTCGTTCTTTCGACAACATCGTGTGCGTGTGAGGTTAACGTATCGTATAAAACGCGATAATATTATACCATTGTCACTCTGTTTTACATTTGTTTAAACTCTTCAAATTTTTTAAGCAAGATTTGCATAATAGAATTTGATAATAATTTTTATTTCAACAAATTATCGAGTATTATTATCGTGATCAATAGAATGTTTGGTTAGTGAATTTGAGAATTCGTTGTAAGAAAGTTGAATTATACGTACAACGAAAGGTTAGTAATTTAATAATTTTAAAATTTGTTTCTGATAAAAAATTTCATATCGAATTTTTGTTTCTTTTTTTACGTAGAATTTTTCTATTATATTATACATATCTCATCCGTATTTTTTAATAAAAAAAAAAAATAATTACATTTATATAATATATATTTGTATTGAAATAATATTTTGATTTGAAATATAATATAGGATATAATAAGATAGATAGATATATAAAAAAGTAGGTAGAATAATACGTTCTTTTGCAAATTAATAAAGTCAATATAACAAACGAAATGAAAAATTATTTGAACATAATGAATATGATTGACTTAATAACAAAAAATAAAATATACGCGATGAGAAAGGTATTCAACAGGTGTTTAAAAGTCTCTAAATATTTAACAATCTGCCTTGTATCTCTTGCAGCTATGTGTATTTCCATAACTTAATGAAGCTATTTAGTAAATAATTATATATAAAGAGAAATAAAATTACTTGTACGCAACAATTCGTAATATTTCGCGTTTCATCAAAATTTAATTCCTAGCATCTGAGTCTCGTATAATGAGATGGCGGAGAATTACCATAAATTTTCCAAATAATTACACGTATTAAATAATCATCACCGATTTAAATTCGCCTCAATGATAACACTTTCGAATGATATTTTATAGAAATTTTTATAAAAATATTCGAAATCTTGTTTAATTTCTAAGAAAATCGACACTTTACGGGAAAAATATTTCTTAAGAAAGAAAGAATCGGGTATTAGCGTCGCGGTATTAGCGTCGAACTAATGAAATGTAAATTAAACAACGTTGTCACCGCGACTTATTTCCTCCCCTAAATCCCACCCCCTTCGTGCGATAATCGCGCGTCTTCGGATACAGCCGTTTAATTAACGGTGTTTCCTTACCGGGCAAACAAAAGGAACAGCCAATCCCTTAACTCGCCCGTTTCCCTTTTTCTCTCTTGCTTCACGAGTTACGGTTACGGCCCCGTTACGTTGCACGGGGCAAAGGGGGAGAAGATTCGATTTATTTGTACATGGCCGTGGAGGATTCGCAGACGATCGAAAGGATCTAATTAACGGGGATCGATCGAACATCTCGAAACTCGTGGATCTCAAAGATATTTCTTTTTTTAAATTTCCTGTATCACCCTGTGACGAGCACGTTCTCGTTCGTTCGCCTCGATAGAGATAGAGACGAATCGTCGATCGAGAAAGAGGACTCGAATCGGTGTCCGAGTTTTTTTCTGTTTTTTTTTTTCTTTCCTTTTTTAGGAGGGATCGTTGTCGGTTGTTTGTTTCGAAAAAGTGGTGTTACTTGCTCTCGTAGGTTTTACAGGGAATCGTCGTCCGATTCGAAATCGATTTTGGTCCCCTTGATGTATGTTAGACAGTCGACAGTCTAAGGGAACTTTGTTCTTCTCTCTTTTTCTTTCTCTCTCTCTCTCTCTTTAGTGTGAGATTTAAGGGAGGTGGGGCTGAAATTGGATGTTGGAGATTGGAGAAGTCGGTGGTATCTACACGATGGATCGTGTAATTTGGTACGTTTGAGGAATGGTTTATTAAAAAAGACATTTTCAACGGATTTTATCGGGAGGGATTTTTTTTTTTTTTTAATTAATGGTAACGTTAGAGGTTATTTTTCTCGACTTGTTAATTATCAAGCTTCCAACTCGCGAGAAGTTTAAAAAAAAGAGATCGATTCATTAGTATATTCGGTAAATAGGTCAGTATCAAAGTATTCGTTGCTTCGATTCGAGGAGACGAGGAGAGATTAATGAGCGAAAAATTTCTTAATACCTACGTACGTCTCTCTCGACAAGGATAAGATGAAAACGATGGAAACGTGGAATCAATTTTAATTAACGAAACGATAGAAATATTGATTAAAACGACGTTGAGTAAAAAATAAAAAAAAAGAAAAATGTTTTGTAATTTGTGTTGAAGCAATGTAATTTATACATAAATTAATGTTAAATTCGCGAGGAGAGAGAGGTGTGAAACTTGATTGGAAATTGGATAAATGGGGGATAAAAATAAAAAGATGAGAATGCGATGTATAAAAGGAAAATCGTTGGAAATTGAAAACCGAATTTAACGGGACGCTGGAAATTAAATGCAGGTAAATAGAAATGTAATTCGAATTCGGCTTTTGTTGTTCGGACGTAGGACGGGGTGGTGGTGCTCGGGGAAAAATTGTGTTTAAACTGTGGGGGGCACAACGAGATTTTATTTTCTTCCATTGCTTGAGCCTGCTACTCGAATTCCTACCAAACTTTTTCAACGTGAAAAGTCTACGAAAAAAAGAACATAAAATGGAAGTAGACTAATTTTCGATGAGAAGTATCTGTTGATACCTTTACCAATCCAAAACCCCTCGCGCGTTATTCGAATTCCATTTCATCCCCCATTCGAACAATTTTTTTCACGCTTAATAAACTCGATCTATCATTATCCGCAAACCTGCTCGAAATACCACGATCATACGATCAAAATTCTCCGCGGCATCCGATCCCCCTCTGTATTCATCAACGACCGAGTCGAAGCAATCCGACGTTTTATAGAACGGGAATATCTTTGTCTGCATTTGCATTCGATGCTCTCTCCCATCGATCCATGGGAATAGGAAATATAGTTTTGATCGGTTCTATCGTTTCTTTTTCCCCACGTCTCCTCCCCTCCTCTCTTCCCTCCCCCTACTTTCCTCCCTCTCGAAGGAGAGCGAGGCGGAGGAGGAAAGGAAACGACGACGCGCGAAGAAGGAAAAATGGGGTTGCTGGAAACCGAGGTCGGCCGACGAGAGAAGCGCGAGCGTAAGGTTTCGCTCGTTAAAATCCGTAAATAACAGCCACGTCGAGGATAACGAGGCAATTTCCGGCTATGCTCCTCGACCACGTTCGAGTTTTGGCAGGGAACTCGGCCATTTCGACATTCCACGGATTTTTACGTGTCTTCTTTCCTACGTTTGTCCTCCGGCACGGGATGTGTTTCACACAAGGGGCGCGTGGATCACACACTCCATCTTCACGCGTTACTTCATCGCCTATTCGAGTTTGAATCGACGTGGTTTAAAGATTTTACGTTGTTTCGTTGTATATGTCGTGTTACTTAGAGAGAGAGAGAGAGAGAGGGAGAGAGAGAATTCTCGGGAGAATTTTAGTTTATCGAGTCAATCTCGGGTCGTTTCAAATATTTATATATTCGGGGTTGCGCTCCCTCGAGTTGGAGAGTTAATTTATGGTTTGTCGTTTTTTTGACAACATCAACCGATTAAATTATCCGCGTATTATTCTTTTGAGAACGAATTAATCTTTAGATAGATGGAAAAACGCGTTTCGAAGAAGCAAAGGATTACAATAAATCACGTCGAATCCGATATCGTTATCGATTATTACACTCAATAATCTCGAATCGAATTTAATCGATATTCTATTTTTTCCTCCCCCGCGAAGATTGCTACGGATTCCAACTCTACAACTTCCACTCATATCTCTATGTATAGAAAATATCGACGGCGTTGCTCCAAAGTTAAAACGATAACGTTATAAATTCTATAAATAGAATTCTTCTTCCCTTAAATAATCCACCCTGTTACGCCATACTTCCAATCGATTTCACGCGATAATTATAAATCGGGAGGAGAGGGGCTGTAGAAATACACAAATATCACAGGGAACTGTATAAGAATGGACCTTTCCTCGGGATCTCTCGATAGAGAGAACCATTCCTTTCTCCCCTTCTTTCCTTCTCCGACAAACGCGTAATTCCCGCTCAAATATCCTCGATCGTAGGGATTCTTCTCTTCCTCCCTAAAAGTAAAACCGAAAGTCGATCTAACTCGATCCCCTTTAATTAATCTCGTCTCGGTTTCTTGGATGTTTACTCGAATCTCTATCGAGCGTTATTTATCCGGAGGACCGCGGGGTCGAAAACAATCGTAACGGTAGTTGGCCGGTCCCCTTTGAAAGTGCAATTGATCGTGGAGACCAGGCATCAGAGAGTTGTTACGGACTTAAGGCGTACGTGGTGGACCGTCTCTCCGTTTCCAGCCAGAGGGCTGTCTGTTGCTGCCAACTTCGACAAAGAGTACGTCTCTCCCGTCTCTCTATTCGAGAGAGAGAGAGAGAGAGAGAGAGAGAGGCGAAGGCGCAACAACAAGGCGAGCAACGTCGAGCTAGACGAGGAAGAGGAGAAGGAGGAGGAGGAGAGTGGAAAGCCTCTCCTGTGGAATACACACGAAGAGAGAGAGAGAGAGAGAGAGATGGACGAGAAGGAATCGCGGCTTAGGTAGGAGAAGGTGAAATAGTAGGAGGAGGAGGAAAGTGGAGCGTGGAAACGGTGTATTCGACGAAGGGTGGAAGAGAATAAACGGGAGGAAGAGGGTGAGCAGAAGAGGAGGAGGAGGAGGAGAAAAAGGTAGGAAGAAAGCGGAAGAGGAAGCGAGGAGGAAAGGAGAGAAAATTGAGGGGGAGGGGGCGAAAGAGAGGAGCAAAGTGGAGAGAGAGAAAGAGAGGGAGAGAGGCGGAACGACCCGGGGGTTGCCGTGGCGTTATCGACCGGACTGGTGGTCGGTACGAAACAAGGCGTCGGCGCCGTGGATGCCCCGGCTTCCTCAAGTGCCGGACCATCCTCCACCTCCACCGGTAGTACTACCACCACCATCTCCACCACCACCGCCACCGCCACCACCGCCACCACCACCACCACCATCAGCACCAACAGCGGCACCAGCACCAGCACCAGCATCAGCAGCAGCACCAGCACCGCCACCTCCATGGAGGTCGCGCGGTTGGGCATCAGTAGAGCCCGGGACAGACTGCCGATCGCGCACACGGAGGGTGCGGGTCGTCCCTGGGATTGGTGGTCGGATCGGGTCTGGTCGGTCGGTCGGTCGGTCGGTCGGTCGTTGCTTCGTATCCCTGTTTACGTGGACGGTTCTGGTGCGTACGCCTCCGTCGTGTCGCGAGTATAGTCGCGAGTAGCAACGTATCCCGACCAGTGGACCGGATTCCGAGAAATGACCCGGTGAGGGAGCGGGAGATGAAGACGCCTCGTGGCTAGTGTGGTGCGGTCGAGGAAGGAAGAGAAAGGGAGAGGAGGAGACAGAGACGGAGGAGAAAGAGAAAGAGAGAGAGGGGGAGAGAGAAAGAGAGATAGAGAGAGGAGAGAGAAAGGGTGCAGGTGGTGGTGGTGGAGTGGTGGTGGACGGAGTTGGTCGGTGGCGAGCGAGCGAACCCCGAATAAGTTGAGCGGTCCAGTGCCGTGTGAAATGGACTAGAGAGTGGATTGGTGGTCGGTTGTCGTCGATCCGTGGTTGGATTGGTGGCCAAGGGAGGAGGAGATGTTGTGCGTTTCGGGATCGGGATCGTGTCGCGCGTCGAGACGGCTGGCGTCGCGTTGATCGGACAGAGCCGGTTGTTTTGTTCGTTCTCTCCGTTCCCGTATGCCTCTGCGTGCGTGTGCGTGGGTGCGTGCGTGTATGCGTGCGTGCGCGCCGACCAAAGACATCCTCGCGTGTGGAGCTTCGAAATAAACCGAAAACGGTACGTTGGACGTTTGGTTGGGGTTGGTTTGGGTTCAACGGGAGGAATAACAATAATAACGCGATAATGGAGATCGTCGATCCTTCCCCCCTCCTCCCTCCCTCTTAGCTCACGAGTAACACCGGTTTAATCATAATGGAACGGATCGACGCGTAGCCTTATCGTTGTCTAATCGTGTATATAAGCGAACGAGCCGCTTCGTTCGGGCTTATGGTTTAACGGTAAACCACTTAGCAAAGTGTTAACTTTGTTCCACTCTACCCTACTTGAAGCCGTTTAAGTTCGAAGGTATGCAAATACGCGGTGGATGAAGAACTTTTAGTTAGCTTACGGTTTAATCACGGTTGAAAAGGTTCCGTAACTTTCCTCTCCTCGCTTGCCTCTACGTCTCTGCGAATAACAGCTGACGAAATCGGAGCTTTCCATTAATTTTCTCTCCTCGCGTATATATATATATATATATTCCTTTTCCTCATTTTTCCAATCCTCAACCTTTCATCCTGCTCTCTCAGCTACTGAGAACTGCGAAAAGTTCAATTTTCTATCCCATTGTTTACGACACGGACACTACTTTGACTCCGGTAGTGTGGGGCTTCTGCCAAAATTCCAACTAGATAGACGGATGGAATCGCGTCGAATCGAATGGAGTTTAGGAGCGGAGCGACGTTGGAAAAATATCCATGGATGGTAGAAAGTTGTCCATCTCCGCGCTCCTCGCTCGATTTCCTGTCCTCTGTTCGTAATTCGCGGAGGGATCGATCGCGCCGACTTGGCACTTCGAACGGACAGAGTCTGGCCGTATTATTAATCGCCCCGCTCGTCCCCCGCAATTAGTGCTCTGCCAGGAATTTCATTTCGCCGGGAACGAGTCTCCTCTCCCTCCCCCCGTCCCGATGATAATGGTTATCGATATCTCGGCCGAGCACGGAGAAAGGAAACGGAATCTGGCCGCGTAGGAATCTCGACGCGTAATCCAACGCTTCTGATCCAAGTCGTGCGGGCAACGATGAAAGAATCGACGCGTGAGAAACGATTCCAAGATTTCCAAGTTTTTCGAAAAATTGGAAGAAACTCTTTTATTCTCTTCGATATAGTGAAATGGAAAATGGATCGTAGGAGTAGTTTATAGTGGAGCGATAAATTTTCCTCGAGGCGGTAACTTAAACGCCCCTTCAAATTTTTAATGCACCCCCAGGAGAGTAAATTTTTATATGGGAAGAGGGCGATATAATTTTCACGATTCCTCGTCGTCGTTGGAACAATTGCGCGCTTTATGAACGCGGTTTATTGTTATTATTATTATTTTTCTTTTCTCTCTTTCGTTTCTGCGCGCCATTCTTTTCGCGTTATCGCGCGATTCGATGTTGTTTGGTCGTTCGAACGGCTCGTTATTTCGAGTTGGTTTCTTCTCGATTTTTACGATTTTACTCTTTGTTTCCAAAATTTAAAATTTAATCTGTTACTTCGTCAACGGATTTTCCGCGTCGAGGAAATTGAATGATTCGGGAAGTGAAATTTTCGTTTTTTACGATTTTTCTGCTTGTTACGCGAGGATAAATTAGTCTTGTCTCGTTACGCGATCGTGAATTTTTATTAGAGTTCATCATAGATGTTATCCAGTTACTCTTGTCGCTTTGACGTAGATTCTTACATTTCCCATGTTTCAGCTTTGAATTACGAGCTTCTAATCGTATTCTTTATTTTCTTCGATCCTGACAATTCGTCCTTCGAGAATTCGATAATTTTATCAAACGTGATAAAATCCCTTTTTTCCCCCCTTCTAAATAATTCGTAATCATCTCTGCCATTTCATCGCGCGAAAACGTGTTCGTAATTATCGTGGTTACTTCGTCGATCGAACGAATATGATATATAATATCAATACGTTGTCGATCGTTCGGGGGAAAGCAAAGTCGTGGATGGGAACTTAGAGATAGAGATTTCGGTCGGTGTTTAAAGGGGGCGGTGCGAGTTGGAAATTGGAAATTCTCGCATTGCCGCAGAACCGGTATTATTGGGTTTTCGTGTCATTTGCGGCGGACTCGAAAACCTGCCCCGTTACAAATTGAGTTGTCCGTGGTAATTCCCAACGGGGCGAAAAAGCCCGGTTAAACGTCTGCAGAAACAAAAGCAAACCGTGTTGGTTTTCGACACCAGATTGTAATGTTATTATTCCATTAATCCCTCATGGACCCTCCGCTCTTCGTTCCTTCGTCCCGCGAACGTAATTTTAAATTCGAGTGATTAATTAGTTTACACCTCTCCGCCTTTGGATTTCGTTCGAAGATTTGCAAACAAATTTCCTTTCTTTTCTTTCTTTTTTCTCTTTTCACTTCGATCTCGATCCACGTCCGATCTATCGAAACACACGAATTTCGGATTTTTCGGGGAGAATTTAATTTTTGTTATCTTTTTATTACCGAACGTTCATTAACGAGGTTACGCGAGTCGAGGTGAATATCTCGACTTTGCGACGATTAACGTTATCCCCCCCCTTTTTCTCGAGAATTCTCCTTCGTACGCGTTCATTATCTCTCTCTCTCTGTTGCAGAAAATCGCGAGCGAACCGCCTCCACGGAAGCAACCCCGTCGTCGCACGAGCCGCTACACTACGAATAATAAAATCAAGGAATTGATACGAATAATAGTAACGATACGAAGTAGTACAACGAAGAGATAGCGCAAGAACTGCCAAATCGTGTTATACGATATACCACGACGTGCTCGTAGTATAAAACTCTGGAAACTTACCTTCCCCTCCCCCCGAGTACCGATTAGCCATCACCGGAAGCTCGTGGCGCGTGAGAGGGGTGGCAATAGGCGAACGTAATCGCAGCCGATGCTTCCCTCGAACGCGTTGGCCCTCGTCGTCGTCGTCGTCGTCGTCGTCGACCCAACCCCCTCGTCGTCGATCGGACGAACGGCGAAGACGACGACCCGGGCGAGAGCGAGGAGCAAGAACAACGAGTTCCGGTTGACGCGGAATCTCGTTGCGGGCCACTCACGTCCCCGAGGATGGAACTGAGAGCCTTGGATCCGATCGGCACCGCGTTGGCACCGATATCTCGCGAGTTTACCAGTTTGCGAGCGACGAAGCGTTCGAGGGTGGTGAAGGAGGGTGGTGGCTCGAGCGAGGAGGCATTTTCCAGGAGGGGGAAGTCGAAGGGGGGAGAGAGTCGGAGGGAGAGAGAGGAGGGTAGGAGAGGGTATCTAGCGCGAGAGAGAAGAGAGAGAGAAGAAGAGGGACGTCCCCACAGATGCGGGGCCCGGAGGGGCCAGTCCGCGGCGGCGTGACGCGATGCGGACGTCCTCCTCCTCGTCCGCGAGGAAGAGGAAGAGGAAACAGGTCTTCTTCTCGGCCATCCTCGACCCTGTCCAAACTCTGCCTCCCTCGTCGGACGATAGCTTGGACCGTGCTCGCGACCTCGACCCTGTGTTCCGCCTGTGTTCCCCTCACCCCGGTGAAAGGTGGTGGTGGTGGTGGTGGTACTCTCGACTCTCGAGGGGCAAGGAATTTGGCGGGAGCGACGAGGGGACGGTGTCGCGGGATCCCTGCGACGACGAAGGCGAGGACGGTGGCGGGAACTGGAGGAAGAATGGGGGACGCGATTGGAGGGAAGGAGCGGCGGTGCAGGCGCGTTGCGAGAGCAGGGGAGACGGGTCGAAAAAGTGTTTGGCGACGATGGTGGTGTTGCTCGGTCTGTTGTGCGGACAGTGGTGCGGCGGTGGGGCGGAGGCCCTCGCCGGTAGCCAGAAGTACAGCACGAGAACGGTGAGGACCAGATACGGGACGTTGCGCGGCGTCGAGGACAGATCGTCCACCTCCGTGGAAACTTATTACGGCGTCCCGTACGCCACACCCCCGATCGGGGCGTTGCGATACATGCCACCGGTCACGCCGACCCCGTGGCGGGGCACCAAGCTGGCGGACACCGTGCCGCCCGCGTGCCCCCAGAAGCCGCCTGAACCGGACTCGAGTCTGCCGCGCTCCAAACGCGCCTACCTCGAGAGGCTAGCGCCCATGCTTGCCAACCAGAGCGAAGACTGCCTATACTTGAACCTCTACGTGCCCAAAACTCCTCACGGTGAGTCCCAAATCGTATCGTTCTTGCCTCTTTCTTGTCCACGCTGTACCCGCCTTGTAATCCAATTCTGACGTAACGGTTGTATATATCGTTATATATTCGTTACACGAATAGAGGCTTCGTCGTGCAATACTCGAAAGATATATATATATATGATTTTTTTAATCATAGTCGAGCGTTGAACGCGAACGGAAGTGGCTATTACGTATAAATGTTATCGGTTATCGCGGTCGGATCGCGAGTTCGAAGGGATGAAATCTGGTTTAAGATAAGGGGATCCGTCCCCTTATCGCGCTGTCGAAACGTTGAACGTTGAACAATGCATTTACAGCGTGAATAATTAGACACGATAACCAAAGTGTTTGCTCGCACGCGAAACGTCAAGTGAAATTTTATGGTTAACGCATTCGTCTTCCCCAACGTGCGATTATAGCCACGTCAGGTTTTATCGTTCACGCTTCTCGACGCTCATTTATCGTTTAACGATCATAATCCGTGGCTCGCGAGGTAGTCACGAATGAAACACAATTTCCTTTCCTTCCCTTTCCTCCTCCCGATCTCTTCGATCCGTAATTTGCTTTCTTCCTTCCATTTTACGATTCGACCGCGATCGAGTAATAAAAATGTAAATTTCCATCGTGCTATTAGATTTTATTATCGATACGAATGTTCACGAGATTCGAGGAAAGGGGAATGACGGAGATGAGAGATTATTCGAAAGGGGGAGGTGGAATCGAAAAGTGTTTCTGCTCGAGGAAAATAACGAATTCTGTAATTTTTAAATCTTATCGCGATTTATTCTTCTAATCGATAAGATATCGATGAGAGGCGTGACGATTAGCATTTTCATGCGAATGTGGGAAGGGAGGATTATTCGAGAGGGAAGGAAGAAGAATATATTTTCTTCGAGTTTGCGATTGTTGTTCATAAGCCGCTTCTTCCTTCCTTTCCAACGCTTTTCCGTTTTGCTTCATAACATTACGCAACTCTTACCGCGTTCCTGGTGCTCGATCAACAAAAACGTTGTTCGCGATTGTAATTACACCGTGAGTGTATTCGAACGATATTCAGTAGAGATCGATAAATTTCGAGGGAGGAGGATTACGAATCGAAGCAACATTTTTCTTCCTTTTTCTTTAGATAAAAATATTAATTACTCTCGTTTCAGTTTAGGATTGAAACTGTAATCGGTTCCACCGTTGAATCAATCGTGTCGAGATGCATCGCGATGATAAAATTTAAATTAAAATTTCGCGCGAGATCAAATTGTTATAAAAATTGCATTATTTAGGAGACTAGCGTTTAAAAATCTTATTTCTTTTTTTTTTTTTTCCATCAATTTCCGGGTTCCCTTTTGTAAGGATTTTCTTCGATTATAAAATAACGCGATCAGAAATATATATACTCGAATGTATTTTCGAGTGTGCTTAGCGTCGATCGATTCGGAGAGAACTACACTTCGTGCTTTCACGCGCTTTATATGTTTTTCAAAAAAGACTTGCTCTCCTTTGCTCCTCCCACTTTTCCCCCCTACTCTCATTTTTCTTTGACCAAGCCTTATCGAGGGATTTGAGGGATTTGAGGAGAAGTTTACCAATCTCTAGTCGCGATGATGGAGTGAAAGTAAATGAAAATGGCAAACACGTCTCTTTAGTATCTCCTTATTCTCTCTCTCTCTCTCTCTCTCTATCTCAGTCGGTTCTTTGCGCCTCGGAACTCAGATCCGCTGTTACACTCTCAAATTCTTTAAAAAGAAAAAGAAAAAAGAAAAAAAAAAAGAAAAGAAAAGAAGAAATTCTACTCAAAATTATCGATCAATCGGATCAATTCAGAAATTGTTCAGGAGAAAAGAAAAATATTACGCGAGAAACGTTAAAAATTATCATCCACGGCGTTTAATCGAAATGGCGGTGGAAAATATCGTCCCGAATTTCGTCGAAACCGAATCTCGTTTCTTCCTTATCGCGTGTATCGAATAGTACGAGCGAGTTCACTCGATGAAACGGGATTATTTCGGGACAACAGATTAAAATCGGCACGGTAGAAATAAGTTTAATCGGATCACGTTCCACCCCACGTTCCGTGTATCGATACGGGCGTTGCAAGCGAATTTTTTTCTTCTTTCTTTTTTTTTTTTTTTTTTTTTTTTCGACCGGTGTTGAAACCGTGTTGTACACGCGAACGAATCTTTGTCGGACGAGAAATATCATCCAAACGGCCAAGTGGTTCTCGCCAAGAGGTGGTGGTTCCCGCGTCAATTGCACAATTGCCAATTGCCC